>NC_056728.1:354775011-354797511 GCF_019279795.1 Protopterus annectens | reverse complement strand
TGCTCGTATACGGATTACGCATCATAAATTGTGTGTGCTGCAGTCGAACCCACAATATCTGCTTGATAGTTGGATGCTCTAACCACTACACTATTGGTGTTCTGCTTCATTTATATGTATACCCATGGTTCATATTTCCCGAACACACACGTCAACACTTCACTAACACAGCAGGCATCCATTTTCATGTTGGAGAAACCACACTGCTACACATGTGCCATTCACTACTGCTCTGGACCTGAGCCGCATGTTGACTCACTCAAAGTATATTCAGACCTCCAAAGCCTATAGTCCTGGCACATACATGTATTTGATTGTCAGGGTGTTCATGTGGTCAGCCGGGTTTAGGCTTGTCTAACTAGGGACTGGGACTGCCCTGTACCTAGTTGAAAGTCAGACTTAGGACGGGGGCATAGTTAGTTCCACTTTTAGCATCCTACCTGTGGTTGGGGATGCAGAGGTGTGCTCACCTGTGGCCAACCTGATATAACAGCACTAAATGTTACTGGGGGTTCCACTGCTGTTTCCCTTCACATTCGCTATGACTGCTATATTGTGACCATATTCATTCTTCATATATATATATATATATATATATATATATATATATAAATATATCGGCCTGTACATACACATGCATATACACCTACATGCTTATTTACATTTCCCATACCGTTGAATCACCTCCACTTACCATCGCGCATACACGCTTGCATACCTGCTTATGTCTAGGGTTGCCACCTTTTCAAATGGCCAAAGTGGGGCATTTTCGGAACACACATCAGATTTTACAGGCCGACACATACCCACAGTCAGTACAAAGGATAGAACTTTACTTTTTTGCCTTAATGAAAGCTTATTCTTGTAGCAGTTTAGTTGCTTATTCTGTTTCTTGTAACATTTAGGTATTTTACATACAGAAATAACTATTTTATGCAACTGTCGCATGAAATATGGGACATAATTATTTCCTACAATCTCAAGACATTTGCATTTTATTATTTTTGGTCAGGACACAACTGCCCAAAAAGGGACTGTCCCCCTCAAAGTGGGACAGACGGTAACCCTACTTACATCTGCTTTATAGCACCTTAATCACCCTATATCCGACTGCCACTATGCGAATGTGAAAGGTATATATTCCCGATAATGCATGTGGGGAGACGTTTATCATGGTCAGGTGTTTAATCCCGGGTCATAGGTTCTGCAGGACAGGCTGGAGGCTGAGCATGGTTGTGGACAACTACTGCTCATACAACTTGTGTCCAGATGTCTACAAGACTGGACATTGTGTCATGACACCGAGTCTAATGCTTAGAACAGATACTTATCCCATGAGGGATATCCCAAAATTGTGGGGACGAATGACCTCGATTCTTTTGGCTTTACGAAAATGAGGTAGGGTTATACATGCAAGGGATAAATAGTTTGCAATCCTGAGACTGCTTAGGGTGAGACTGCCTACTAGATATGAGTAGGGGTCACTATGTGCAGATATGGCTGCGCCAAGCTAGCAGCCCAAGTATGGGTGGTTTTGGTGGACATTCAGGAAGGGGGGGGTGGTGTGCTGTGGAGGGGATGATGGGTATTTAATTATGTATCTAGGTGTGTTGGGGTTGGATGGATCAGTTCAGGCCAGACCATTATGTGGGTGTGAGCCGGTAACGTTTCTGTACATGTGTATTGCACATTTTAATGTTCATATGTTTGTGGGATTGTGTTCTACAGTATGGCCTGTCAGGTTGTATTGTGGATGTGAATGTTTGTTCTTTGGTTTTCTTTCTGATTCACCCACTGCTCCCTCGTACACCTCCAGTTCACCTATTGTGCATCCGACCCAGTCTCCCCTTGCCAAATTATTATATTATCCGTCACCCCCCACACCCATAGTACACACACACCATCCATCCCTTCTCTATTTGATGGCCCATGGCACAGTCAACAGAACACATTGCATACACTACATATCTCTAGTACCAATATGGTTGTGAGGATGACCCTAGCATTTTTGATCTTCCACATGATGTACTTCACACACATAGGTATACGCAAATACTTATCTTTCATGACACGGTAGGTAGACCCTGGTAATACCTGTTCATCTTTGGGCTGTCCAGACAAGGACGACTTGGACCGCGAATGGGCAGATATTGAGCGAATACTCTGACCGTTGGTAGGGTTGCCACCTTTTCATATGACCAAAATGAGACATTTTTGGGACACACATCAGATTTTACAGGCCAACACATACCCACGGTCAGTACAAAGGATAGTACTTTAGTTTTATGCCTAAATGATAGCTTATTGTTGTAGCGGTTTAGATACTTATTCTGTTTCATTTAGCTGCTTATTCTGTTTCTTGTAACATTTAGGAATTTTACATACAGAAATAAGTTTTCTATGGAATTATTACATAAAATATGGGACATAATTATCTCCTACAGTTACAGGACATTTAACATTTATAATGGTTTTGGTATGGACACAACTGCCCAGAGGGGGCCAGTCCTTCACAATGTGGGACAGGTGGTAACTCTAACCATTGGGCTAGGCTTAGCAAA
Source organism: Protopterus annectens (assembly GCF_019279795.1). Lineage (NCBI taxonomy): Eukaryota > Metazoa > Chordata > Ceratodontiformes > Protopteridae > Protopterus > Protopterus annectens. Next base: position 354,794,950 of record NC_056728.1, on the reverse strand, counting down.
TGGCAGCGGCGCACTAACACGATGCATTTCGCTTCCACTTGGTATAACAATCAACACTACAATGCAATACGGGCACAGGGTTTTAAATGTCATTTGTTCGAGGGAGGGGGACTTAATATTCGGCTACGTGCCTTTGTGTTTACTTTTTATTTTGGTGTTTGCAAAACTGTCTTGTATGCTTTGCATACATTTCAGTATCCAAGGACACTGACAGGAGTGATTATTATTAGAGGCAGGCTAAACTAGTCAGCATTTTAGGTTGCGCGTCTCCAGCCGACATGTTCACTCCTCCGTGCAGTGCTTAGACACGACCCCTACACTCGTGCACATTTCCTATGCACTTGGACATTGTGGCAGCACTCCTTCATTAATATGCATGTGGTGCTGCTGCACCATCTCTACGTCGCATGGTCAGCGCAAGGCTAATGTCGCCCTTGTGCCGAGTTTCTTGAATCCCGGGGATTATCTTTTCTTATATCCTTATAGCATAAATGTTGCTTTAAATTATTTTCTCTTTTTAAAAATAAAATGTGGTGTCTTACCTACTAGATCAACCACTTCTTGACTGGATTGTGTGTCGATTATATTTCATCATATAATTAAATCTATCCATAGTTCTATTTGGTCTGGCTCTCTCCACCACAGCATTATCAGCCTTATCACTCAAATACGGTCTAGCTGTTTCATTCCTTAACCCAGTAACTATTCCCTTCATTTGTTGTACTATAACTTCATTATAGCCCCTTTCCATAAAGGAGTCTGCCATCTCATTCATTTGCATTTCAAAAATTACATCTTTCGTACTAAGTCTGCAAGTTCGCATAAGCTGTCCTTTTACTACCCCTTTAAAAATATGACTGGTGTGTAAGTTTTGTGGGTGTACATACTTACTAATTTGTACATCTTTCCTAAGAATTCTGGAATTAAAATATACATCATCTCTAGAAATGAGTATATCCAAAAAGTTAATTTCATCCATAGATGAGTTCACTTCAAATTTCAAAAAGTTTGTGATGGTGTGCCATTACATAACAGGAAGACACCATCCACAAATCTTTTAAAGAACACTAGATGTTCATTTTTATAACAAATCTCTATTTCTGAGAATATGAGTTGTTCTTCCCATCTAGCTAGAACTATGTTACCATAGGTGTTAGCTGTTGACGTACCCACTGAAGAAGAGTCTTTTACTCAAAAGCTTTGTTCTACTATTTATGCTGTTTATGTCCTGAGCTATTAAACTATCTATTGAACAATGAATTTGGACTGTCTTTTCCTGGAATTCTGACTGCTTTTCATCCAAATCCTTTGATTTGCTGAAGACCTGTTACTTTGTATTGCCTCAAATCATGGAATATCAATTAACATAATGTTGACATCATAGTTCCTGCTGGTGTGTACAACTAGGGACACAGCCAGTCTGTGTCTCTCGTGGGTATATGCATACATTTTGCCTGCAGTTGACACTCACCTGGGATGATAGCTCCATACACATGGAAACTGATGGAAGTCAATAATTGCCGTAGTATGTGGTGTCATTGTCAGGGGATCTACTACATGTCTGTCTGGGATGCCTTCCTCAACAGACATCAGTGCTTCACCAGTGATGGTGTTCCTCTCTCACCCCTGAGATATGGAGTAATGGCATGGCTACTGACATCCCCAAAATGCATCTTAGATGCACTGCTCAGGGAAAAGTTGACAATGAGAACACCATCTTTATACAAGATCATGGTTATGCTGCTACACGGTGAGTATGGCAATAATGAACCCTACGCTGTGGAATGTGTTCCCACCCTGGATTATGCAGACGTTTGCAGTCAAGGACATCTGGTTCAAGGCTGTGGACAGCACCACAGCCATACCAGACTACTTGTCCAGCTACATGTTCTCACCTCAAAATGACAGTGTTCAAGGTAATGCAAGTGGTGTATACATTCACATTAAGGATAGATATACATCCAGATTTTTTGAAACACTGTGATTTCCTGGAGATAATGCAGGTGTCATTCAGTACTGGAAGGGCACATAATCAAGCAATAGCCCACTACAGGAGCAGTGCCATGTATCCAGACATCCATTGTGCATATTTGTATGTACATGTGTCTACCAAAATATATCATTACTCCATGTTGTGGGGTGGCATTAAGTGACCAGCAGCTGTTTTGCTTATTCATGCTGCAGCTCATTACAACTGCATTGTGGCTGCATTATGGCAGCAGCATTACAACTGCATGAACTTGGCCATATCTGACAGGAGGAACGCAGGCTCCTCATAGCACAGCAGACCTGCCTGGTGGACATCTGCCATTATCAGGCTGTACAATAGGAGGTGGATATTGCTGTGTGACAGTTTTGGTGAAAGAGCTTCCCCCTTAAAATGGTGATAAAATCTCCTGAGCTACAATGACCACATAGTGTTGTGATGTTGTGTAGACATAGTAAATGACACAATTAGCCACCCACACAAAGCAGAACCACAACGCACAGTGTAGTTACATATGTAACCCCAAAGCACAGGTGCAGATTGTCAATGAACTCATACTTAATTATACCATATAGAATGGGTCTGTACCCATAGCTAATCTGTAGTCTCACATGTTCTACATCAACTTTACTCCCCTGTTCCCACCAGATGTGACACATGACATTCCTACAATCTGTCCCATAACTTCCATATCTACAAAGAAGGTTGCAAATGGCCTCTCTGTGGAGGGTACACAGCATTTAATGGACATGCTAACATCATAGGCTGCATCCTACATGGGATGTGTCATGGATTACTAACACCATTGGGAACACCTTGCAATCAAACTGAAACCACTGGCTGAACTCCAGCTGACTGGACAATGACAGTTGTTATACCCTTGCACAGAGATAGTGCATGCACTGACCACCAGAATTATAGACCTCTTTGCCTGAGTATCCATATCTGTATGGCTGTAGTGGCAATCATCATGGAGCTGATCAGCACATATATATGTGATCTACACATAGTTGACTGTACACAGTTTGGATGTCTAACAGGGGGATCATGACTGTTAAATGTGTTGGACATGTCTGAGGCAGTTACCAGGGACCTGGGTGAGGGGACATCAGAGCATACAACCCCCTGGACTGACCCAAGCTGTCTGACTATATCCTCCATTCAGGCATCATGTACAAAGCACCCACTGAGGTATCAATGGCACTATCATTGTAGGGTCACTTAGTGGACCATTGATGGCACACATACTCAACATAGGGACATCTGCCTGCCTCCAATAGCTGATCTGTAAGCAGCAGTGTTCAACAAGGTCAGTAATGTGTCCTCTACTGCTTGGACACCATTTAACCATGATACAAGTGAATACTGACTGTCTGTGGCTAACAATGTTGGCTGATGTATGCAAAGTGTGAGCACTCATGGAATCTGTGAGTTTTGTCAATATCCTACATGAAGGTAGTCATGAACAAATGCATGTTGACATAGTAATGACCATAAACTCCATGCAAATATATATCTAGTATCATTTCCATCAATAACACCTATGTACCTGGCAAGTAAGACATCAGTTGTAACATGTGATGTATCTTCAGGGGTGAAAGAACTGGGCACACAGACCTGACCAAACAGGTTTATACCTAATGTGCCTGAGATCACTATGTCTCCCCAGTGGTATAACAGGAATCACATGCCATAGCTGAGGGCACAATCACCCATAACTGACATTCTCATAATCTCCATGTACTCTTCCCTCAGCATGCAGGCAGTACTGGCACTTGCACACAACAGTATGGTCCCTCAGGGAACTTCACATCTTCAACATGTGTTCAATGGGGATCATCAGAAATGAGTGTCATTGTAGCCTGTGGCATAGAGACTACTCAGAGGTGAGCTCTGCCTTGTATAAAGGGCAATTTGTGACCGTGCTTGATTGTAAATGTTGCATATCTGTAGGTGGCATAGTACATAGATTAATCACTGTAAGAACATTAACCTAGTATGTGATGTTAATAATACATGCTGGTGGTGATGATTTGTCTAGCAGACTTTAAACCACCTTTGGAACAGAGCCCTGGCTAACGGCGAGCAGAGCACCTCAGTGCACCTCAGCATATGCCATCTGTATGACTGGCTGGCAGCCATCATTTTACTACAGGGCTTCTGCCTGTGTCTCTCTTGGACAGGGGCAATATGTGCTGATCATGTAAATAAGGGTATACAGTTGTCTATGATTGTGATGGCTATATGGCCATTATAATAGTGAGGTTCAAATGTCCTATGGTTCCATGATCTAAATTGATGTAACAGTCACACAAACAAACATGGCTACATTGAGGATAGCACCATTTCCAAATACGGCTTACAGGACACATCACGGCACAAACATGGTGCAAGTTGGCTGTATATAGTTTAGAACACTTACCTATGTAATGGTGCACAGTACAGATCACAGTATGTGATGCACACAACACACCACATGTCTGATAGTACTGTCAGTTTAGGACATATTATGCTTGATGACATCAGCAGGCCAAGTTGTGGTCAGGCATTTGGTGGGCCACATCACCTGCTACCACTAAAGTTCTGCAAAAACTCTACCACTTTGTAAATTACTGAGGTGATCATATTTATGCCCTATGGACATACACATATGGACCAAATAGCCTGCAGTGAGATTAGATCCCCTACCTATCTAGTCTAGCACGCTATAGAGCACAGTACTGATCGCATGTGCCACAGCTTAAGTCGGATGTGATAGTGGAAGCTGGTAGTCTTAAGGTCGATGACATCATCAGGCCTTGTAGGAGAGGCAGTTTGGAAGCCAGCAGCAACCTATAGGACCAAAAAATGCATAACCATTGCAGTTTGATAGCCAGTGACACACACACACACACACACACACACACACACACACACACACACACACACACACACACACACACACACACACACACACACACGCACACACACACATGCATGCATACAAGTGACCTACAGTGAGATTAGAACCCCTACCTATCTAGGCTTACACACTATAGATCACAGTACTTACCAGATGCATCATGGCTGATGTCTGTTTTATATGTGATTGCAGGCAAATTACTTTTAGAGTACACAAACTAAGCTTGTATTGAACAGCATCTGTGGCCTGCAGAGTGATATTGCTTCATAGTGTTATCTACATCTAGTATCTTAGCAGTGAGATAACTGTTATTACCTTAGCTATGTGTCTACAGTCACCAGTATGGCCATATATGGCTGTTTGCACTTGGATGGGCAAGCCTGTGAGCAGGGACAATGTGCCCTGTCCATGTGTGAATACACAAAATTATACATTACACCACCTGCTCCCCTGTTGCTGCATATGTAGTGACAGCCAGCAGGCACAGGGGTCTGTAGGTAAGTGCATTATGTACTGTTGAGCCCTTACTTTGGATCCTTTGAGCAACATTATAGATATGTGATAGATGAACTTTACTCACCAGTATTAGAGTATGTAGGACAATACAGACAGCCACACACATATTTCTGTATATAACAGAGATGTATATATAAATGTAGCTCTGTGTGTGTATATCTGTATATGCGTTATGTAGATATATGGGGAGAGACTGAGATTTATGTTTTTATATATGTATAGAGCTCTCTCTCTCTCTCTCTATATATATATATATATATATATATATATATATGTACATATCTATTTGAAAATACATAGAAATACATATACTATGTATGTGAGAGAGAGATAGTGACAGACGGATATGTATACATATATGTATGTATGTATAGATATATCTATACATAACAGGTCATTTTGATCAAGGGGCAACAGGATTGCACTCAGTTTAACTAAGTGTATGGGTATGCCCAGTGGGACTGTCAGTACTTATAAAGTGACTCCAGGCCACACCTACCTGCATTCCAGTCCGGGATTTTGTGTGTTAGTAACACTGACATCTGTCCCTGTTTCTGCAGTACTGTACTTCACTCAAAATGTCCATGACATTCCCCAGCTGTCTGATGTAATTAATATGTGACAGAGGTTCATAATGTTACACCACACACAGACTGACAGTCTGTGAAGACACCAACATAATAGTACATTACATCCCAAAGAAGTAGATACCTCCAGATTTGAGCCATCAATGGCATCACAGATGTTAAGTTTTTTAGTCCACTGAGCCACACAAGCTGCCAAACAGAGAGTAGTCATTCATCCCACAATCAACAGGGTACTTATGTACATTGCTATTCCTGTGTTACTGAGACGTACAATGTGTTCTCAATTTCTATGTTACTGCCCTGCATAAATGTAGCAGATCCATACATAAAATAGCATATTATTACAAGAAGTGTGTAGGTTAGGTACTTACCTTGCAAATGCAGCAGTTGTCAGAACTGTAGTTTAGGGCTGGCACTGTCTGATGCAAGCAGTACACAGCCAATACATGGATAGGTACAGGTTGTGTGGGTTGCCTGGCATCAATTTTACTATATGTATGTGAGTAGGAATAGGGTGCCAGTGCTTAGGGTCCTAAAGTTGTCTCTTAGCCAAAGCCAGGGGCCACTGGGTATGCTTACATCTGTCTACAGGGACATCATCAGGGGGTTTCTCCTCCAAGTCCTCATGTGACTGTGGCTGTGGTAACCTAGGCACTGGTGAGAGGCTGTGTATCCCTTCTTTTTGCGGATCCTGTTGCAGCTATTTCCACAGGATCATATTGTGTAGCATAGCACATGCTATGAACATATGTGCACATGTGGCTGGAGAGTACTGCAGGGCTCCACCAAATTTATCGAGGCATAGGAACTGTGAATTCAGAAACCCAAACACATGCTCTATTATGTTCCTAGTTTGTGTGTATGCCTCATTATGGCATTCTTCAGTGCGTGGGTGAGTGTGCATTTCTGATGGCTGTCATCATCCTTGGTTCCAGGGCGTAGTCAACATCCCCCAGTAAATGGCCATGTGGGATGTCTCCGCTGCATATATGTGGTATAGCTGTAATGCATGCCAGATATGGGAGTCATGATAACTTCCAGGGCTGCCAGCACACACATTCATGATAATGTCCTGGGCATTGCAAATGACCTGGCAGTTGATGGAGTGGTACACCTTGTGGTTGATGTAGATTCTACTCTCCACACTGGGTGATGCAGTGATATGTACATGAATGCAATCTGTGGCACCCAATACTTGGCAGTGTGCTACATGGTAGAAGTGCTGCATATTGCTGCTCCTCATCTCAGTGGTGAGGGGAAATGAAATGTGCTCACTGGCATGTGGTAGCATAGCATCCAGGAACTGGTGGAGTACCCTAGATGCTGATGCCTGTGAGACCCCCATTATGTCCCCAGTTGGTCTTTGGAAAGTACCTGTAGCTAGTATCCCAAGGGCTACACATACCTTTGTTTCCACTGGGATGGGTTCCCCTCTGTTGTCTCTGGGTCTGGGTTGAGGGTGGCAGAGCTCAGTAAGTTCTTGTAGTATGCCCCTGTCCACCCTGTAGCACTCTACAATCTCCAACTCATGTAGCTCCTGGAAGGTTATCCTGGGCCTGAACACTCTATTCTGTCTAGGCCTGTGGTCAGCAGCAGCAGCAGCATTGACTTCAGCATCTAGCACATACAGGTGCAGCAGACCTGCAGCAGCCTCTAGCTTTCTCTCAGTTAAAATTCCCAAGTCTGTACTACAATGGTGCGGAGTACTGGGGAAAAATCAGAATGTAAGGTGTATGCATACTTTATAGAGCGCTGCTGTAGGTGCAGAATGTGTGATTGGATAACTGATGCATCCCACCACCCTACAATATAATTAACATCATTTGATGGCTCTATTTAGCTTAAACAAGGGTCAAAACTAATTAAATATATATATTTTTTTATACACGCTCAGCATGGTGGTATGACGCACAAACATGTGCATGGAAGGTAAACAAAGCTTAGATGTTAGTGAACACACCCCCCCTGAATGGACACACTCAGCCAGATGGCGCAGCATGTAAACACGTGCACCTAAGCTGAAATGAGCTTAGAAGTTAGACACCCCCCCTATTGTCAACTACTTCCTGTGTAAACAGCAACATGGGTCTAAGCCTACATGAAGGGGATATGTGGACACAATTACTCCTTTCTGCTATTCAGTACCTCCACCTCATTTGTATAGGTATCTGTGCTCACAGCCTGGATACTACACGTTTCAGGGCCGAATCATGTTAGCAACAGCACCAATGCACCATTGTAGGGACTCCATGCACAGTCCTGTAATACATTTCTGTCACATACTAATTAATTTTTTTCCAATTTTTTTTTTTTCCTGTAAAACATGTTTGCACACTGTGGCAAGCCATGCAAACACACCCAGATTATTAAAAAATAAATAAAATTTATTTAACTTATTTCCTTTAATTTTTCTGACATACAGGATGATAGTTTCTGTCATATGTGTATGTGGCATGACATTTCTGTCCAAATATCTATATTTTTACAACCCCTTTTGTCTGTCTACACTCCTGAACACAGAATTTTCCTGTGTACACCACAGAGATTAACACCGGATCTGAAGAGATGCGTATCTGCTTGCTGTTGCTCTACCTGCCTCATTTGCATGACGTTCATGTGCTTATGAGGTGACTTGCATGCCATGGAAGTTTCCATGTTGGCCCGTGGGCACACACCTCTCAGCAGCCACTTACTGAATCTAAATATGTTCACAGTCGTGTAAGCAGCAAGATGCCTGCATGATAAAAAAATGTGTAGGCTTTATTCCCCCCTCTTTCACTAAATGTTTGTGTTTAATGTAAGAATTGAGGCTTCAGTTTGGTAAACCAGCTTGAAACTGTTGCTGTTTTCATTTCTAAAAGAGTGAAATGATATTGTGCAATGGTGGAGATGCAAGCTGGTTGAAATGAAGTGTAGTAATGGTAGAAATGCATGAAGAATGAAACATTTGTTAATGGTCAAAATGTACGCTGTTTATGTTGATTTACCTGAGAGGCATATCAACTTGAGCACACACAGACACACAAACAGACAGACAGATACACACACACGTACACACACACACACACACACACACACACGCACACGCACGCACACACACACACACACACACACACACACACACACACACACACACACACACACACACACACACACACACACACACACACAAAATCTACTGTCTGTCATTACTCTATGTTTGTGAATTTATTTTCTTCACCTGTGCTCTGTCTGCAAATGGTCTGTTGTGATCAGGGTATCACCTTTGTAAGCAAACTTTGTAAATACATAAAAATAAATAAATAAATAAAAATATCTCACATCAGTGGAGATGTGCTACTAACAAAGTATGATCTTACACTCAAAGTGAGTTATGAGTGTGACTGAAACAAACAGTACAGAATTGTGTTATAGATCCGTCCACAACACCTTTCTTTTGTATGTGATTAGAGTATCATATCAACAGTGTCATTCATCCAGAGCTACTGTCCACAGCATGAGTTTGTTAGCCATGGCTCTTCCATATCACATATATGCACAATTTGTGGAGGTTTAATTCAAAGCATGTCTTTGAAATGTATGAGAAAACCCATGCAAGCACAGAGAGGATATTCAGACTCCACACAGAAGGGACCCCAGCTGAGAATTGAACAGGATAACCTCTTGTAAGACATCAACTCAACACCACTGAGGCTATAGTTAACTTCCAGAGACTGTCAGATCTGTGCTTTAGTGAAGCTTGTTATGCACTAAGATGATGGATTGTGTATACCTTCTGACTAAAGAAACATTTTTTTCCATTCATCTGACAAGAGTATTTGTCTGTGAAAGAAACCAGTGTGCTTTACCCTACAGGTTTTGCAGTGTGACTGTGGAAATTGTAATAGCAAACAATTATGAGAAGCTGAGCGGTGAATGTTCTGATCTTTTGATAAAGATTCAAGTACCTTGTGAATGGGGGACTAGGAAAATCTATATGTATCCAAGAGAATGTTGAACCCCTTCTTTTTCTTGTTAAAAAAGTAGTATACTAAGAAGGCATTTGGAAAGAGACAAGCTTAAAACAAGCATGGAGTGCTACAACATGTGATAAATTAATATTGTGGAATGATTTATTTTATATATACTGAAGAATGTAGCAATGAGAATGCATGTAGTTATGACTATTGGTAAAAACATGTATTGACATATCTGTAAAAAATATTGAAACAAAAACACTTTTACTAGTGGATATAAAAAACAGGAAATTATGAAACTTTGCAACAAGAAAGTAGACAATATTTTATGTGTGACTGCATTACAAAAATACTTACATGTCTTGGAAAAAACACTACTTATCTCCAATAAACTGTGATTTCTAAAATACACAATTGTGTTGCAACTGAATTAAATAAAAAAAAAACAATGTATAATTGACTGGACAAGTGTTATTAATAGTAAATTGTGCTTGAAGTGTAAAGCCATGCAGGTGTGGATTGTCTGTATGGGGAGAAAATGTTGGGAGTCTGGAAGTTTAACAAATTCAAAATGCTTTTTGAAATTGCATTTAACTAAAAACTAAAAGTATTGACTATCTGAACTAAGCCTACTGAATTTTTTTGATTACCTATTTGCAGTAGAAACTACATATTAGAAAAAACACTATAAAATGACTTGTGAAATTGTAGACAAAGGAATAAATGCTTCTATTAGAACAAAGCAGTACAATGACAAACTCTGTATATGTCCTACAGATATACAGCATTTGTCAACCTGGCTCTCTTCCTTTTCCAAACCCCTGTACAGACTTCTCCTTCTCAGAAACGGCTACCAAATTTAGCACTTTCTTCATTGACATCATAGCCTCTCTTACCTCCAGCTCTCCCCAACCATTTAAACAACCTCAAAATTCTACTAGCCCTGCCATCTCTGCCTTTAATTTCAATCCTGATCCACATCAATGTTCAAATGCTAATAAAGAAACCAAAGCCCTGTTCTCCTTCTGCCGATGATCTCCCTGATGAGTACCTTATGCTCACTGCAGACTGTATTGCATACCCAGTCTCAATTTTCATCAACAGATCTATTCAAAACTCCCATGTCCCTGCCCTGCAGAAAAAAATATATTATTCACCTCCTAAAAGGAGGTAACTCTTCTGAAATCTCTAACTTTAAGCCAATTGACATCTTTTTTCCCTTTCTAAGATCCTGGAGAAGTGTATTCATAAGCAATTCTTTCAGTACCTCTTAAAAAACAATCTCCTAACCCATCTCAGCATGGTTTCTTACCAGGCCATAGCACAACTACAGATCTCCTCAACTTTTCTGACAGCATTAACAAGCCAAGGAAAATGTATCAGTTCTGTTTTTTTCTAGATTTTTTTTAGATGTTTCAAAAGTTTTTGACACCATGTCCTCTCTAGCCCTTTCCAACCAACTCTTCTATAGTTCTCTAACTACCTATCTGAACGATATCAATCCGTCAAATGGCTCTGTTCTCTTTCTTTTTATCCTATTTAAAATGGTTGTTCCTCAAGGCTCTATTCTCAGTCCACTGCTCTTCAACAATTTCATCAATAGCCTATATACCTCCTCTCTACAAGCTTGCCTTATTCAGTATGCAGGCAACTCAGCTCTCATCTACTCATCTGACAAGCCCATTAAAACTGCAATCTATGGCATAAGATGCCTTCAACTCAGTTAAACTGTGGCTACATCAAAACCAACTTTTACTTAATAACCAGAAACCTAACTACTTCTACTTTTCCAAAGTCACATACCAATGCTAAAAGTACTTTCCACATTACCTCTCTAAAAATACAGCTATTGAAGTAGTTACCCATTCCAAATTGCTTGCAATCACCATAAATGACAACTTAAGGTTTGATAATCACATATAAAAACCATAAAAAAACCCTCTGCTATAAAGAGCAAAAAAAAAAGTGCTGGAGTATAATTTAATTTAATCCTTAGTTAAGATCTTTCATCCATCAGCTATTTTTACTTGAAGGATTTCATCAGAAGTTGTCACAACATTGCTCCACTGATAGACTTTCTAAAATCTCAGCAGCTTGGGTGTGGCTGTTAACGGAAAATGCATCAATGAGTCTGAGGATAACGGCACATTTAATATTCAAGACCAAGCGAATGTTCTTGAGTAAAGATAAATAAGCAGACTAAGGCACTACAAGTTAAGGTAGCTGAACAAATTAACTCATTAGCAGCTATGTGGTGTGGAATATCAGACCTCTAGCGGACTACACACATCTTGCATGCCAAAACATTTCCTGAAAAATAAATTTAAAAAGCACAAGATAAACAAATATAAATATTCTGTTAACAATAAAAGCTATCAAAGCTGTACAAATATCAATGTTATCAGTACAAAGTATTCTCTGCAATGATAATAGTCAGTGCATTCATAGTGTTTTCCATAAATGCTGTAATATATTATAGTGCACACAAATCCCAAATTATATTTTTTGTGAACGTCCACAAACACATTTTCATGTCTTTGAAACTCTACAACCCAGGCATATATTGTTAGAACATTTTTATTAAGGAAGCAAAAGCTTTCACATGACATAAATATGAAAACATATGTTTAACTGTATAACTAGCAAAACAAATAATACTGGATATCTCTCAAGATGAACAACTTACAGTCGTAATATCAAAGAAAGGTTTCTTCAAAAACATCTAAGGTTTAATTTAATATCATGCCACAGTTTCTAAGGCACTAGGTTTTTGAGGTACTAAGTACATATGGAATATTGCTTAGTGTCATAATTGCTAGCAATAATTTCAGTATAGTGGGACAGAAATCAGCATTGACAGTCAGCTGTCTTGTCTCCCATATTGGTGTTTTACAAAATACACGTCAATAACATGTAAGTTTCTCAGTTAAGAAAATATGAACATAAATTTGAAACTATGCAAAATAAGTGGCAAAGACTAATTTCACGACTGCAGGACATCCTAGACAAACAATTTTAGTGCAATTTTGCCACTAACTCCTTGCCCATTTAATACTATTAGTAGCTGGTAAGTTACCTGTTAAAGAAGCAAGACCTAAAAAATTCCAGATGCCATAAGGCGGTGTGGGTGTGCATAAAAAAACTGCCTTGAAACAAAATGTTGAGTTTGCTAAACTACCTGGACTATAATTCAAAGAAGTATTATGTACAAAAGAGAACTTTAAAATAAATGTGATGGTTTACCTCCAGGAAGGTGAGAAAAGCATAGTAATTGGTAGTGAGTAACAGAAAAGTCTTACAGCTAAACTGTAAAATACTGTAATTGCTTTGTCCGACAGACTGTCTAAAGTTCATGGTCTACGAAGTATAATAAGACATGTCAGTGATGTAATTGTGGCTAGGCAGGTCAAAGGCTTTAAACCACGGGTCAACATTGTGAAAGCAAAAGTATCTGAGTAGCAGAATTCTGAAAATCAGAATGTTGCATTATATTACAGCAAAAAACAAGGAACTGTGGGTTCTAAGTGCTCTGTATTTAAAGCTGAGGCTGAATCATATTTAATACATAAGTCAAATACACAGGAAAGCTCTGACTCAAATACAAAGGAATGAGCTGAAATCAATGAAAGAAATATGGACCCTCAGTACAGAATCTGTAAGGGGTAAAAAGTATGTGAGTGATATAAAGGTTGGTATAGAGTCCAAGAGAATCAGGATATTTGTATTTGAAAGAAGTATAAAGCAAATTTGTGATGCAGAAGGTAGTGAAAGAAATATAGGCTCTTGGCGCATAGGAAGTGCTACAGATTTTGTGATAAAGTATGGTTTAAAGCCCACATTGACGATGCAGTCTGTATGGGAAAGAAGTCTAAAATGAATTGAAGATGTAGAAACAAGAGTCCACAATAGGAAAGGATGGGATCTGTGAAACAATGCAGAAGCAAACTAAGTTGTGTAATGAGCACAGGACCCAAAGTTAGAGTAATGTTCCATGAAAAACAAATAAGATTAGCAGTGTAAATGACAAAAGTTAACTCCACAACAATACTGTGAAACATTGCTGCTCAGACTAAGAGTAAACAGTTGAAAGTGCAAATGGAAGTAAATAATTATAGTATAGAAAGTACACCAATGTGGAGTGAAGCAAATTAAGTAGAGTTAAGTGTTTAATGTCTCAGCAGTCTGAGACACAAGTTGAATAGCCTGATGTACTACACTGAACTGTACAATGAAATATACAAGCTTTAGAAAGAAGTACATGAAATAGACAACAACATGCAAACACTACAGAAACAGCTATATGTCTAACAGAGAAACATCTTTCAAAGCCAAGCTTTGTTGGCAATGGAAAAAAAAAGATTGTAATGCAAATTCAGCACCCAGGAGAAGTCACAAAGTCATGCCATCAAGATGACAGTATTTTTACTGAGAAAGTGTCTGAAAACAAAGGTCAAAGATTACCAGACAGTATTTACACAAAGGGGAAGGCTTTTAGCAAAAGCAATGCAAAGCAAAGTCATAACACAAAGACACTTTTTGTAGGTGGTTTGGCTTATATCACAGATGACTAAAACCTAAGAAAATTCTTCAGCAAATATGGTAAAGTTCCAGAAGTTGTATTCTCTGACAAAAAATGTCTTGCGATCCGAGAGGCTTGGCTTTGTAACATTTGAGAACACAGTGGTTGTCAGCCATACCAAAGTATTATTGAATGGACAGTGGGTGGATGGGTGGAAAATCAGGGTAGTCACTGCTCGTACCTCAAAATACCTCTGGACAAATGTAGGCTGAGTTAAACTGGTTGTTTTACCATGACAATATCTCTGTTTTCTGTACTGTTGTTTGCAGTGAGGGCTGGAAGCCCTTTTTACTCACAGCTACCCCCCTTGTAGACAGTGTTATGGAAAATACAAGTTATGGAAAGTATATATTATGGGGAAGGTATATATTATGGTTACAGTTTAATCAATTAAATGCATAACAAATGCTAATAATATTAAATGGAATTACCCCTTTGCTGCATGGTTTTATGACAAGATAGATAACTAGGTAAATAGCATCACCACTACAATGTCATTTTTTGACAACTTGCCAGGCTTGCACTAGTAAGTGAGCAGGAGTTTGGCTCTAGTATGAGGTTTCTTTTTCACATTGAAGTCATGGCATGATACATCAATCCTAAGAATTACTTGTGTGCTGTAGGGCTGAAGAGGTGTGCCATATGTGGCACTAGTCTGCACTATAGACAACATCATTTTATGTTTTTGTAGAGTTACTAAAGGAAAGAACTAGAGAGTGTCAGAAAAATATGTAATTAGCAACTAGGGTAAGTATATTTAGACAAAATGTGTAATAACCATTGTCAAGATATTCAACATAATAAACTTTATTGTTAAATAACAATCTAAGAAAGAAAAAACATGAGTAAATAGAACTAACATTTCAGCATGTGCCAAGAAGTTGAATCACGCAATTCAGTAAAAAAGTTGGTAACAATTTTGCACACAAATCACTTTGTAAAAGTAGAAGCCATAATTTTCAAATATATTAGAGAAGCATGCACATCAGCAGAACAAGATGACATGGTTACAGGCTACTTTGTCATGCAGTGATGAATAAAGATAATGCAGCATTGTAGGATAGACTTTACATGCAAATAGCTTGCTCTATGGCCTCAGGGGATCCATGGAAGAAAATATGAAGCAGTATGCCTATAGTGTAGGTAAATGTAACCCAGAACAGTGTAGGACAAACAGAGGGCACACACAGAAGCCAGAATGGACATATAATACCTAGATACCTGTCAGTTTTCCAGAATATAGTACAGGAAAATAATGAGGATACAGGCAAGTAAGCCAGTGTATACCAAGGCAGGAACCACTGGTTATAATACAGCACATCACAAGCAGAAGTGTTATGCCACAAACAATGATTATTTAAAAAAAGAGTAGCGCTGTGCACACCCACACTGTGTAGTGCTGTGCACACCCATACTGTGTTGTGCTGGGCACACCTATACTGTGTAGTGCTGTGCACACCCATATCATGTAGTGTTGTGCACGGCCATACCGTGTAGTGCTATGCATGCCCATACCATGTAGTGCTGTGCACACCCATACTGTGTAGTGCTATGAACGCCCATATCATGTAGTGCTGTGCACACCCATGCCATATAGTGCTGTGCACAACCATACTGTGTAGTGCTGTGCACACCCATACCATGTTATGCTGGGCACACCTATACTGTGTAGTGCTGTGCACACTCGTATCATGTAGTGTTGTGCACGCCCATACCATGTAGTGCTATGCATGCCCATACCATGTAGTGCTGTGCATGCCCATACTGTATAGTGCTATGCATGCCCATAACATGTAGTGCTGTGCACACCCATACCATGTGGTGCTATGCTCGTGCATACTGTGGAGGCTTATTGAAGCAAAGCACATGTAACATGCTCAAAGGGAAGTCCACATTTAATAAGATGTCAGAGAGGATTGTGAACAGGGTAAAACAGAGACATCTTCAGAAGAAAGAAAGTGACATCTCCTTATCTGTACACACGGGACACATATCTATAAGGCATAGGTATAATGCTTCATATTCTATGTGCAGAAAGACCTGTGCCACATGACACCCTCCTCTGTCATGCCCACTACTGTGCCAGCTGGTCCTTGAGCTCTTAAAGCAGGTTTCTAATGCTACCCACTGCACCACTGGAATTGTGTGATCTCTGGTATATCTTGTAAATGATGCTGATCATCTACAGAAGGTTGTTTGGTACCAGCTACATGTTAATAAGGGATGTGACCAGATCTCAGTCCCTGTTGTCTAGTTAGGTGCTACCTCCTGCAGTACAATCACAATACAAGCCACATGATTACATCATGATTGCATGGTTACATTGCTGGCCATCCGTTTTTGTCCTTTCCCAATGCTCCATGTTGTAGGACATGCACAGTTATAACTACAATGGAACACACACATGTACAGACACAAAGATAATACAGACTAAATACTTGCATGTCAGTATATATGCTTAGTAATAAAACCCATCATGGAGTCCAGCCATGTACAGCCATCTTCTCAGGAGTAAGCTCATTAACATACAGAGGTATTGTAAACTGTGACAGCAGAGGTAGTTGTAGAAAACATGAAATGTTGTATAGATGAGCACTAGTGCATTCTTCAAGTAAACACCATGGTGATTTATGTTGGGATGCAATGCAACTTGAGGTAGTTCACTTTAATGTAGTATAGCACACAGGGATATGCAACAGTAATACATTCCAAGTCAGCCACTGGATATGTGCCATCAAGACTTCATTATCCTTTGAATGCTGCCATGGTAGCACATTCCACCTGCAGCAGTGCTATTTTCCATTCTGGATGATACAAAGCAGTCTACCAAGCCACCAGGCAGTAGAGTGCCATGTCATACAGACCACATCTGTATAAGCTCAATGCTTGCATTTCCACAAAATTGAATAGATAAAGGGTTTCAGTCTCAAGCCATGTTAGTGACAATGCTGCCACAATGTGCCATTTAATACAATAAGTATACCCTACCACTTGGGCAGCCACACACAGTTTGAATGAACTATTGATAAAACAAAATGGTTCTAATCTGCAATATACTTATATAGCAAGTTGTAACACTGTAACATTATAACAGCCTGTGGTCCAAATGTGTTTTTTATAACACTATGTAGAACTGTGTCCTGGAAGTGGATAAAGACAGAAAAGTATAGGAAATAGGTAGCAGAGTGGCATTGCAAAGTGATATCTTAAATGTGTGATTTGCATGGAATTGAGGGAATTTTTCTGCTGTTCAGGACATTCATGAATTAATCACTTTAACTGATATACATAGTGCACTGTGTCAAAATGTGCACAGGGTCAGTGCACTGGCCATGGTGTACTACTTTGCTGTCTATGATAGCATCATACAGAGTTGCCTCGTGTATTTCTTCTAAATAAAACCTACTGCATGTAATATTCTCTCTGGGATTTTCTGCTTTGACTTCAGAAGGTACCTTGTAATTGTGCATAGTTTTGAATGCATTTATCATTTGCACTCCATGTAGGGTAATTAATAACCTTCTTGCTGTATCAGTTTATGGTATATTTGTCTCCTGTCCCCACTCCTTTAAGCAGCACCTTTGCTGCACTCATGAGCCGATCTTTGTTGAATTGTGATATGTGGGTATAAAAAGGTTTATCTTTGTAAGAAGAGCTCAACAGCCACCTTCATAGCTAATCAGTGTTGCCATAGATCTTATACTGTAGGCCAATAGAAAGTCATGCAACAGTGTCCTGCCCCCTACATAGATACATTCATTAATTATTCATTAATTCACATTCATTTAGACATTCTATCATCCTATGATAAAAATAGCCATTTGTGTAACACTCATTCATACAGAGCCAGCATATGAAAATATCTCTTAATGCATACTAAGCCAGACACCCAATCATTCTGTCACTCATAAAATAAATAACTTGCATACTCGTACATTTAATTTCCACAGTAACTCTCTTATACCTCCATATATCTGATGTTGTATTTTACACTGGCAACAGCACATTTTCTTTTATTTGTAATATCAGAATTTAGAAATTGTGTTTTGGTTCATTTTATCCTGGCATAGTATCTGCTATTTTATTTTACGCAGCTGAAAACATTGGTATATATTGCAGGACAATATTGCCAGTACTATGTCAAGTCATACAAAGGAGGATAATTCTCTAACTGTAACTCCCAAGATCTTGAACAGCAAAGAGATCAGGATGCAGTTGAACTAAAGATATTGACTTACCATTCCTAGATGTGACAGGGAGAGGTAGACTGGCCCACCACAACGATGGGACTCAGCAGAAAGAGAGATATACAACATGTAGAAGCCTTCAATGGGCCTGTGTGTGAATAAAAATGTCAACAGGTAAAGGCATTGTCATTTGGTGTTACATCCAGAAAGAGAGCCATGATGTCTGCCTTGATGATTGCCATCCATCTCTAGTTGCCATCCACAGGGAATGAACATGCCAACTAGTTCATGAGACAGTGATGGATGGCAGACAATACAGACAGAAAGTCAAATAAAAAATGTATTAGATGGTGTCTTCTAGTTTAGAGCAGTTTGTATTGCAAGATGTATAGTATTTATAAAGCATTTTGTGTATTATTATTAATGTTATTATCAGTAGTAGTTGCATTATTGTTATTACTAAAATCTCTGCTGTGCATGCATATTTTTAATAGACTCACATCTGAAAAATATCAATGCTCCATGTACCATTATTGTCCCTTCTGTTATTTATGAAATCCCAGTCATATCTCTCCCAGACAAAGGCTCCTGCCTTACTGCCACAGATTCAGCCATGAATGGCTAAAACAATTTATTGTTCTCTCCTGCAATAATTCAGTACCCGCTTTGGTTTTCCTAATCCAAGTACTTTGTGCTTCTTAACAGTTAAACCAAAGTCACAAAGATGCATTAATGCTGTTTTATCAGCTTAGTCTCATCCATATGAGAAACCATTGTTTTTACTAATTACCAACTGCTAATTGGAAAAGAAATACACACCAGTGAAGCTGTTACAACATAAGAAGAACTCATGCTACACTAACTACCAACTTGCTAATTGAAAAAGAAATACACACCAGTGAAGCTGTTACAACATAACAAGAACTCATGCTACACAGTTTACCAAAATTAACAAAGAACAATTTTAACCTGTAAGTTCATTATGCAGGAGATACAAATGACAGGAACTAAGTGTGCTTTAGAAGAGCTGAAATCTCACGTAATGTGTACACAGTATGCACACATGATACATAAGGAGCAACACTTTAACATACTTATCTCCTGAAACCGTGATACAGATACTGTAAGATTATAAAGAAAATAGAATGTGTAAGAAAAATCAGGCCTACACATAAATCACACTCAAGTTGAATAACTTCCAAGGAAGAGAGCAAGAAAATCAGCC
>NC_056728.1:354542511-354770011 GCF_019279795.1 Protopterus annectens | reverse complement strand
AGATATGCTCAGAGCTAGTTCAAAATGATGTGAAGATTACTGATCCTACAGACATTGCCAACATACTGGCTGACAGTTTCAGTGCAAACTTCTTCCCCCCCTCCCCCCCAAAAGGAGAGATATCTATACCAAATGATTGCAGCCCCCCAAACATCTCCAGCGCCCAAGTGAGAACTGCTCTCTCCAAAGCAAAAAACACAGCATCCATGGGACCTGATGGTGTCCCCGGCTGTGTGCTCCATGAACTCAATGAGGAATTAAACCCACAGCTAGGACAGCTGTTTAATCAAAGTCTTACCTCTGGATATGTACCCAGGGAGTGGCGCACTGCAACTGTGGTACCACTTCACAAAGGCGGTGCCTCCACCGACCCTGGAAATTACCGGCCCATTAGCTTGACAAGCCTTATCTGCAAAGCCATGGAGAGGATCATAATGGACCTCATAAATAAAGACATAGGGAATTTGCAGACTTTGGATCCAACCCAGTTTGGCTTTGTCAAAGGCAGATCATGCCTTTTAAACTTGGTTGACTTTTTCGAAACAGTCACCAAAGCCATTGATGAGGAAAGGCAGTCCATACAGCCTACCTCGATCTGGCTAAGGCCTTCGATACAATACCCCACTCGGGTATCATTGAAAAACTCATCAGCTTAAATGTCAACCCATACATCACAAGATGGGTTGCAAACTGGCTGAGTGACAGAACCCACAGGGTCAGAGTTGCTGGCGCCATGTCAGACTCAAAGCCTGTCACAAGTGGTGTCCCACAGGGCTCAGTCCTGGGTCCACTCTTGTTTGGCATCTACTTTTCCAAGTACAAGCAAACACAGGAGGGTTATGGCTGACAAAGTTTGCAGATGACTGCAAACTGGGCCATAGTAGAAAACACATCTGACACAGATATCCTTCAGAAGGGTCTCACAGAAATGGATAACTGGTGCCAGAGCCACAGCCTAAAGTTAAATGCCAAAAAATGCATAGTCATACCCTTCGGGAAAAACAAGGTTACCCCTAGCTACCAAATAGGTGGCAATCCACTGAGCACAGAAGAAGTTATCAGGGACCTGGGGACCCAGGTTGATAGTAGTCTGTCATTCGACACCCATGTAGCTAATGTAGTTAGGAAGACCTTCTACATTGCCCACCTTATCATGAAGGGATTCTCATCTAGATCAAGGGAGGTCAAAGTCTCCCTTTACTCATCACTCATCAGACCAATGATTGAGTACAATGCCCCATTCGGAATGTATCTGACCCGACACTTGCAGCAGCTGGAGAGGCCACAAAGTTCCTCACCAAAAGGATAAAGGGTCTCAAAACCTGTCCTATGCTGCCCGACTGAAAGAACTCCAGCTCTATTCAGTCGCCACGCTTGCTCAGAGGTGACCTTTGCCTAACATACAAGGCCATGTCAAACCCAGATTTGATGAATATGCTTCACCTCAAAAATCTAGATCCATCAGAGCCACAAGGGCGGAGACTTAAACCTTGACACGGCTATTAATAGGACGTGCTGGAGGGATAGATTCATCACCCAAAGACTCCCTATGCTGTGGAACAAAATCCCGGTACATGTGAGGCAGAGCACCTCGCTGGCCTTGTTCAAGAGAAATCTTGACCAATGGATGGGAGATCGCAGATATACCCCAGGGATTACCTCAGTGTCACTGCTCGACAGAGGCACAGCAAAATAATGGGTATAGTTCCCCATACTAAAGGGGTGGCATAAGCCACAAAACGATGGGCTAGGCTTGTAAATGCCCTCGGGCAGATAGCCTAGTATGAACCTATGAACCTATGAACCTATGAAGAGAAGATGGAGTATTAGAATGGTACAGGTGATGACATTTTCACAGGAAGTATGACATATGTCACTGTTGGAGACTTTTCTGTTTCTATTTTAGAATAGCAGTGTGATTCATGGTCCTGGGATACTGCATACTAACCATACAGAGGATGTTAAGACTGCTTGTTAACGCCAGCCAAAGGTATAAGAACCTTAGACCAGGAACTGGAAAGCATATAGCAATGAAGAAAACAATAAAATAAAAAATAAAAGTATAAAGGCATTCATTTTTTCAGTGCCATTTCTACATCTTTGCAATGAAGATACATGGAAATATTTGGTCTATTTGGGAACATGTATATACTGTTTCAGTTTTTATGTAGGGAAAACTGAGAGACCCTTAAGGAGAAGGGTTTATGAGCATCTTTATGATGTTTCAAAAGGTAAAGAGAACAACGCCATTTATAAACATCTACAAGGCTGTAACAACATGGAATTGAAGTTTATAGTTTTAGAACAGGTATTACCCGACATTAGAGGAGGTAATTGGGAGGCCAGGTTAGAATACCGCAAACTTTACTGGCAACTGAAGTTGGACGCGGGTAGGTCCCCTGGTTTAAATGAGAATATTAATACTAGTAGTGTTTTAAGATTGAGAACGGCCCGACTATAAAGTCTCAATGGAGTAGTATATATATTTATATATTTTTATTTTTATTTTTATTTGAGTTGTGATTTGTGATTTTTGATATAGTTACTGTTTTTCTAACATTTTTTTACTTTTTTATTGTTGCATTTGAAGAATTTGTTTATAAATCATTATTATTAGTTTTTACACTAGATAACTATTAATCTTATATGATTGTGTGATGAAATGTTTTTGATATGTTTTAATGTCATTTTTCAGGCACAGACTTGGTTTACTATTCAGTGTGCTTTGTCATTTTTTAACATTGGTATTCAAGCAATTAAGGTGTGGTTTAGATCAAAGTCATGTGATCTGTTTTTACTATTTAACATCTTTGAACTGATTATACCCTGTTTTCACCTTGAAAAAGCTCGGTATTGACCGAATGAAAGCGCTTGTTTTTTTATGTTTTGTGCACTGTAATAAAGATTTATTTTATCTTATTTATATTTTTGGCTGTGGAGTGAGTTCCGGGTCCTGTTCCTGCTGGACAATTTTATCTTTGATTCTTGGCTTGGTTTGTTTTTTTGTTCTTGATACATGGAAATATATCAGCACGACTTCAATAAGTAGAGAGGGATAATATGCTGTTATGTTATACACATAGTAGGTCTGTTGGGGTTCCCCTGAACCTGCTGACATAAACTATCCAGGGTAAGTTCTGTCTTGCATTATCACATAACTGAAATAAATGCTGGAAAATATTAGGGTCCAACCTAACACTCTCATACTGGGCGACTTCAACTACCCCTCTATTAACTGGGAAAACTACTCATGTACCAATTCAATTGCCCAACATTTCCTGGAATTCATTACTTCCAATGCCCAGGACCAGCTTGTTCTTACTCCCACTAAAGGTAGCAACATCCTTGACCTGGTCATTACTAACATGGGCGACCATTGCTCTACACCAATAGTCAACTCATCCCTGGTTACATCTGACTACAAACTAATAACCTTGGAAATCCACATCCACATCCCTCCCATCCCCCCTCCCCACAAAGGTAACTTCTCCAAAGCTAACTCTGGGCTCCTAAAAACAGAGGTGGCTAACTTCACGGCACCCATGCAAATGAAGAATAGTTGCATGACTGCTGATTCATACACCAATGCACTGTATGAACATGTACTCAAATGCATGGATCTCGTCATAACCAATAGAACCAAGACGCTCTCCTCCAAAAAGGGAAGCCAATCTGGTGGTCCCCTGCCATAAACAAACTGTACAACAGAAGGAGGAAACTGATGCAGATTAAGGTGAAGTCCCAAGACTGGAAAAACTCCCTTATCAGCCTCAACAAAAAGGTGAGATCCCTCATCAAATTCTCTAAAGCTAGCTATGAAAACAGAATTGCAGCAGATAGTAAAGACCACCACAAGGCCTTCTATAGTTATGTAAAGAATCTCCATGGCACTACCCAGATTTGCTCTGAGCTACTGCACAATGGTACCTCCTATACCGAGCCAACATATATTGCCAATATACTGGCCAACAGAGTCAGTGCCAACTTTACCCCTCACTCCTCCCAAGGGACCAGTCACAATACCAGTAGATTACCAGGCACCCAGTATTACTGCTGCTCAGGTTAAAACAGCACTGTTCAAGGCCAAGAATACAGCTTCTATGGGACCTGACAATATCCCTGGCTGTGTTCTACATGAAATACAGAGTGAACTGGCACTACACCTGTGTGCCCTGTTCAATCACAGCCTCCCCTCATGCTTTGTCCCTATCAAATGGCTCACTGCTACAGTAATCCCTCTCCGCAAAGGAGGAGTGACTACAGACCCTGGCAACTATCACCCCATTAGCCTGATGAGTCTGATATGCAAAGCTATGGAATGCATCATCATGGACCTAATAAACAAGGATATAGGAAATCTCCAAAGTCTGGATCCCACACAGTTTGGTTTTGTGAAGGGTAGATTATGCCTGCTTAACCTGGTCAAGTTCCTTGAGTCAGTCACCAGAGCTGTGGATGAAAACAAGGTGGTTCATACAGCCTACATTGATCTGGCCAAGGCCTTTGATACCATTCCCCACTCAGAAATCATAGAAAAACTACCTAAGCTAGGCAATGATGCCTATATCACTAGGTGGGTTGCAAACAGGCTCACAGATAGAACCCACAGTGTGAAAGTAGCTGACTCCAAGTCAGCCTGCTGACCTGACATGAGTGGAGTCCAACAGGGTTTCATCCTGGGGTCTCTCCTGTTTGGTATCTACTTCTCTGAAGTCCAGGCCAGCACAAAGGGACTCTGGCTGACAAAGTTCACAGACAATTGCAAGTTGGGAGCTATTATTAACTCCCCAAGTGATGTTGGCATCCTCCAGAAAGGCCTCTCTGAGACCAACAACTGGTGTCAGAACCATGGCCTTAAGCTCAATGCCAAAAAATGTGTCATCATCCCCTTTGGGAAAAACCTGGTTCCCATAAATTACCACATCAATGGTAGTTCAGTGAACACAGACAGAGTTATAAGACATCTGGGAACAGAGGTTGACAGCAACCGCTCTTTTGACCACCACATTGCCACTGTGGTCAGAAATTCCTTCTATGTGGCACATCTCATTACTAAGGGTTTTGCATCCAGGAAGAAAGAGGTCATTGTCTCCCTCTACTCTTCCCTCATTAGGCCACTCATTGAGTACAATACCCTATTTAGCATGTACCTCACTAGACACCTGCAACAACTGGAGAGGCCGTAAAAGTACCTCACAAAGAGAATCCTAGGCCTTAAACACTTGTCCTATATGAACAGACTCAAAAAAACTCCAACTATTCTCTGTCTCATCGCCTACTTAGAGTCAATCTCTGCTTGACTTACATGTCTGACCCAGCTCTGTTAGAAATGCTACATCTAACGAAATCCCAATCCCTCCCCACTACATGCTCCAGAGACCTCAACCTCATTTCCACAATCAACAGAACAAGCTGGAGGGACAGGTTCATAACCCAGAGACTGTCCATGCCATGCTATGGAATAGACTTCCCATACATGTCAAACATAGCACCTCACTGGCTCTCTTCAAAAGAAATCTTGACGAGTGAATGGGAAATAGACAATTCACCCTGGAGATCACTCCAGTGGCTCTACTCAACAGAGGCACTGGGAACTAAGGTCGTGTGGCACGATGCCAAGGTAATCCTATGGACTAGGCTTGTAAAGGGTCCAGGGCCATTAGCCAAGTACACACCTATGAACCTATGGACCTATGAACCACCTGTTGCAGTAGAAAGCTGTCTGCTGACTGCATTTAACAGATTGCTGTGAGTGGAAGCAGAAATGAACAAACCCAGACACTCATACTGCAAAAAGAGAACAAATGAAACCACATGACTTTTTCTACTTCTTGGGACCCTTAGTGCATGAAGACCATTGTAATAAAATGCTAAAATACAATAGCTAAACTGAAGCAGTCATAATTAAATTGCAAACCTTGCAATTAAACCAAGCATATCTTTGGGTGGCACTTCACTCCTTTAACTGGCTGGAGCTTTCTAATCTATTAACTATTACTTATATTAATAGTGCCTACAACCCCCTTTATACCACAGACAAATGTCCTACCACCAGCCAGTTATTAAACTTGTACACATTCCCCAGAGAACTGTGCTGACTGAACCAATGCGTTGTACTCACTCAAAAATGTGAAAATCATAATGATGACTGCTTATACTCTGTGCACACTGCTAAACTGTGGAACTCAGTCCTAGCAGATATCAGAAACATCTCATTTTAATAGGGTCCTGGACTTGTAACCACCCCATTACTAAGATTACTTTTATTCTGAATTTTAGCCCATCTATAATTTACAGTCCAAGTGCAATCATATCTAGCCATAAAACAGTCCCTCCTTGTACCAGCTTCCCATTCACATCAAATATCACAAATTTCTTACACTTTTGCTATAATTATCTCTTGGTTACATATCTGAAATCAGTTTAAGTGGTTAGGTAAAATATGCATATGCCATATCTGCTGTGGTTTTGTGTGTGTGTGTGTGTGTGTGTGTGACCGCATGCATGCGCGTGCATATGCATGTGTGTGTGTGTGTGTGTGTGTGTGTGTGTGTGTGTGTGTGTGTGTGTGTGCGCGCGCGCGAATAAAAATTCTGTAGAATATCGCTGAATGCTCTGTTTTGACATGTTTATTTTACACACATATATATATACTGTGTTAAATACATGCACCTGACTTATACTGAATCTGTTTGTTTTACATGGTGATAATCTTTTAAGTTCTATAGTCTTTAATGTCCCTCTGCATAAAGATACAGTGGAGGCAGAAGCTTTGATATGTTTTTTTTCTTTTCTTTTTCTTCTTGGACATTCCATATATGCACAGAGACACACATACACACACAAAGCAAATGTCAAGCCTTATTCTGATCTGAATTTTCTGTCAAAAATTTGCTAAATGTGTTAATGATTTTCAATAAAAAAAAATGTCCTTGTGTGTCATTCTTATTTCAGAGCTGATGTATATTTCTCTGGCATGACATATAGAAGATGTGCCAGCCTGCTTTTACAATTAATTACTAAACCGAGAGAATTTCCCCTGTGATGGCAAGCAGAATAGTGATTAACTGTGATAGCTTTGTGGTTCACTAATTATTCTAGTTTAAAATGTAAAGCCTTTATTTACTTTACACATAATAATGGAGGAAAAATCAAGATAATTCATTTAATAATTAATGGAGTAGAACTAGATCTTTAAACACTATGTCCCCTAATGACTTAAATGAACAATTTGTGTAGTCAGCTTTCTGCACAATTAAACACATTTCTCATTAGCTTTGCAATAGGCTAAAATGATCATGATATGCATTAACAGAAATGAATATGTTTATTTTAGCAATTACTTGATGAAGATAAGTAGCTGTCTTTGCAAAGCAGTCTTTACAATGAACATATATATTTGAATGAAGTACTGCTAAGCTATTCATTAATATTTTGAGTGTCATTAGAATAAACATAACCTATGCCATCATAGCTGTTTACTTAGTTCATGAAGATGGGCCTTAGTTGGCCTAAAATGCTGATGTGATATATTTCATTGGCTGCCTTCTTTTTTTCTCACAATTTAGAGTGTAATCATTTTCATCTGTCTTTCTTGCCAATAGCATTTCATTCAATGCATTTTGGGAAAGCTCTTTGAGAGTATCCCATCCACTGACTCAGAAGATGTTTCCTGGCAATCCTTTCTAAAAATGAAAATTGTACATTGAGGCCAATTAGCCTACAGAATATGGTGGCTACGGCAAGTGTGCATTAAGGCAGTGGTAATGGAAAACTATTAAACAGATAAAGACAGTTAATAGCAGATTAGTCATTACTTAACAAGGTGTTCCAAGCTGTGACAGAACTGCAGATTAAATGAAAAAGCAAACAATAAGGCTGTATGGCACATATTCATTATTTCACATTACATGGATTAAGACCTAAGTTTGCATTGTAATAACTTAACAATATGACAGTAATACAAGTGGCAAATACTGGACAAATAAAATGTAGTTTGCCTATGCAGATGCACAAAGTAGTATCTAGATTTGGGGATGTTTCTGTTTCTGTTCACGAGTTAATAATGATCAGTATGAACCTCCCTTTGGTGAGAAGGTGCACATACAAATATAATGGTATAAAACTCACAGGCATTAATATATGATAAGGTGCTGGTTATATCCTAATATGAACATATCCAGATGCATTCTAAGGCCACAAGGTGCTTAATATCTGGCTTGGGAAGATCCCATTGAGCCTCACACACATATATATACACACACACACACACACACACACACACACACACACACACACACACACACACACACACACACACACACACACACATGCACTTACAAACATGCATGCACATAGGTGCATGTGATTGTTGGTTTAAAGGTGGGGAATAATCAACGTTTCATACATCATATTCAACTCCAACTCCAATGATATGATGTAGTCAGTAGTCCTGATAAAAAGTTATCAGCAAAGAAGTTAACCCAGTTATATTCAATACATTTTTATTGTTGCATTTCTAACTCCATTTCTTCTCTCCCCAGCAAAATTGCATGTGAATATAAAAGAAAAAAAATCTAACAATTTATTATTTTATTTATTTTAATAACTGAACAGATCCTTCAGCCTGAATCTGTATCCCTTATGTAGGAGAGACCTATAATGTTATTTATAATGACATGATGAAATGTGGCTAAGACACAAGAGGAAGTATTTCTATCTTATTTGTTTATTGATATTTGATTACTGGGAACGTCTGACTGGGTATGTTCCCATTTTTAGCAGATGCCCAGGAAGAAAAGTTTTTAAAGTATTACAAAACATTTTTAAAACAATACTTTTACAATCTTTAAAAATAGCACAACAACATCTACAGTTTAAATAATTATATCAAATTAAACATATTGTGGAAAACATTGGTTAAGACTAGATACAAACTTTATGACAATGATTTAATATTTGGAGAAATTTTAGTCAGTTTATGAAGAAATTAAAGGTAAGTTAGTATGATATGAACAGAAATTGCAATATGAAGTAAGAGGAAAAAAACAGGGTCATGGAATATTTAGAATTATACAATGAGCCCCCCATTGGTGCTGCAGTAGCATTGTTGCCTCACAGTAAGACATTGCCCAGTTCGATTCTCAGTTAGAGCATCTTCTGGGTGGAGGCATGCATGAATGGGTGTACCTTCGTTGAAGGTTGTGCGTCAGGGCTGGCAACTCAACACGTAAAAATCCACTGCCAATCATTAGCGGACTGGAGTTCCGCTGTGGTGACCCCTAACCGGGAAAAGCCAAAAGACTCAACAACATCCAATGACCCCCCATTAATATTCCAAAACATGCACACTGATTGGCTAGTGTGCCCATTGTAAATCCCACAATATACCAACGGAAAAAGGTCTGGTCACCCGGACTTTTTCCATTGTTATAAAGTATCCACAATCTTTTTTTTTTTTTCATAAATAAAAAAAAAGAAAAAAATGGAGCAATAGAGACTTTCTTTTCTCTTTTGCTTCCGTTTCAAAGCATTGATGTACTGGGTGTGCATAGGAATGCAAGTACCATAAGCATGCGCAGTACATCAACACAAGGAAGCAGTATATGACCACCGGCAGAAGAACAGTTATGCGCTATTATACAAAGACTTTATTTAAGAAAAGTAAGTATTTTTTTTTTTCTTAAATAATGTCATTGTATAATAGTAATAACCAACTCCGTGGTTGGGGTATATTGAAATTTATCCACTGTTGGCTTTATTTAATCACTCGGGCTTCATCGTCATGATTAAACCATGCCAACCATGGGTATATCTTCAATATACCACACCACATTGTCGGTTATTGCTTAAATAGTGTCAGGTGAGAGAAACTGATTGATGTGAGGAAGTGAGTAAAGAAGAGAGAATAAGGAAGTGTAGGGTAGGAGTTTTTGGTCGCTGGATAGTAATGATCAATTGAAAACATAGTTGTGCAGAATGGCATTTAGTTCTGGGCAAGCAGATAGATGCTGGATAATTTTATAGGTAGTATGAAGCTGTGTATATGTTAGTTGATTTGGTAGTTCTAAACAATTTAGGATTCTTAGTGCTATACAGTGGTCAGTTGTGAAAGGGATAGTTGCTGCAAATTTAGTCACTTTATTATAACGTTGTTGCAGTTTTGATTTTTGTGATGCCTGGAGGTTATTAAGGATGGGATCACCATAAAGTAGTGAGGAGAGAAGGTAAGTAGTGGTAAATGTAGTTTTAGTTACATTGGTGGGAATGTTTTTGGCTCTGTAAAGCATCCCTAGTTTTTGGTCATATGCAGGTCAAATTTAAGATTATCATCCATTATTATCTCTTATAATTTGCTATTTGCTTTTTCAGGAGAGAGTAACTTGGGGGAAAAAAGAAGTAGTTTAGCATTTTTTTTGGGGGGTTGTGCATGTGTTTTTGAGTTACAAAGCCATGTTTCAGTGGCTGTTCAAGATGTTCCAGGTTGCCAGATGTGCATATGAGGGTGGGTTCATCTGTGTATTGTATTAGGGAGGCCTGTTGTGTGGATGTGTGGAGGGTGTTCATGAGAATGTTAAAGAGGAGGGGACCAAGGATGGAGTTTTGAGGCACACCAGTAATCAGTAGTAGGTATGAAGAGAGGGTAGAGTGACATTTTTACTGACTGATACTTATTGGACAGGCAGATTTTGAACCATAGAAGGGTGGGCTAAGATAGACTTAGTGAAGGCACTTGAAGTAAATGTTTGCTCTAACAAACTGTGTTGAAAGCTTTATATGAGTCTATAAATAAGAAGGAGATTAGTTTGCCATTATCTTTAGTGTTATTGACACTCTCTAAAAAGTTAGAAGTGCAGAATTAGTAGTATGGGAGGGATTGAAACCATGCTGTATAAGGGAGTTCTTCCTGCAGGAGACAGTTTAACAATTAATTGTTTGTGAATACATTTTTCAAGTACTTTGGGGAGGAGGATTAAGATTGCTGTATTTCCTCCTTTTATCTAGAAAGATAATGTTTGATTTTTTTCAGAGGCATGGAACATGTGATTCCTAGATTGGCCTATTCATAATGAATACTATTCATACTATACTATTGATTGCTATTTTAAGTTACTTGCTTGGAAGGTCATCAGCTGAAATAAGAGTATGGTTTGAGTTTGTTTAAGAGTAGTTTTATATAGGATGTGGGCACAGGTTTAAAGGTGAAAGTGGATGTGGTGATATGTGGCTGTTGGGCAGGGCTGGGATTAGATGTTGATGACATCGTGGTTAAGGATGCTATGTTATCTATAAAATAAGAGTTGAATTATATAGCAGTTTCAAGTGGTGAGTTATTGGGAAAGTGATTGCAATTAACATACAACTTAACTGTCACTAACTTGGGCAGACATAGCCTATGTTTACTGCATCATAGAAAGACTGGCACCACAGGATTGCAGCAGACCCCATACTGCTCTACAATATCAGTGAAAGAATATGACTCCAGATGTCTGGTGTGGGGAGCGAACCAAAATCTGTTTAATGTTACTGCCATTCAAATGCAAGTATATCAACTGCTGAATCATTTGCAAGGATTAAACAAATAGAAGGCATATGGCTATTGTAACACGATGGCTCTGCTCTATCGGCTCAATATTACATATATGTGACATGCATTTTGTACTACACAATGGTATGGAAGTTACACAACATTCAAGAATGTGAACATTCTGTTAGGACGTCCTGTATCAAAAATAATGGTGTAACACAAGGAGAACACCAATTATACTCTGAAATAATGAAAAGCACAACTTTTTTAAGCACATTTTTGACACAAGGTCCTCAAAAATAAGCATGTTTTGGCATAAAAATGACAAAACATTCACCTTGAGAGCAAAGCCCAAGAGTTTAATCTTTGTACCAATGTCAAATGCACATGATATGGATTATGATCAGTGAGACCCACTCATATTTTTAAATTCATGGAACTTTATTTATAGCCTTCATGTACTATCAATTACAGAAAAAAAAGAAAAAAAGGGTGACAACATGAAGCATTTTATTGGATTTCAAAGCATTTAAAGCCCAGAAAACACTTTATTTCCATTAAACAGACAGCAAGTAGAAACAAAGTGTCCTTTTGAAGAATGATTTTTTCATAAGTGTGAAAGAATGATGTATCTAACAGCTTTTAAGTGTCTGCTATAGATCCCCACCATCAGATCCAATCTTAACAGGGCTTAGTGGTGCCTAGCAAAAGCTGATATCAGAAAGGTGCTTAACAAGCTTATCATATTCACATTTTTGGAGCATAATCATGACACCCCTCGTACTGCAAATCTTAAGTATTTTCAGCATTTTTATGCTCTATTCTTTGGCTACAGGATAAACATCATCTACCACAGAACAGCATCAGAAAGCAAAGTAACTTTAAAAGTTGGAATACATGTAATTTATAATGCTACATTTGTTTTTTTTATATTTTATTTTATTAATACAACACAATTTAACAATAAATATGCAAACATTTTAAATATTCAATATGAATATATATAATTCAGTAAAACAAATATAAATAAAGAAGGCAAAAAGGAAACAAACTATTTACAATATATGCAAAATGTCTGAGGGTAGAATGTATGCAATTAATACAAACAAATTATTTATTTTAATATCTATTAAGATAACTAAAATTATGATGAGAAAGTTTCGATGAGGGCAGCATTTTTTACCAAGGATTATCTTTAAGTTTTTATAAAAGATATTCATTTTGGTTGCCATTTCTTTAATACCAGTATCCTTTAGAGATAAAAGAAAGTATTCAAGTTGTGGTGGTAAAGAATTCTTCCATTTTCATGTGATAGTATT
Source organism: Protopterus annectens (assembly GCF_019279795.1). Taxonomy (NCBI): domain Eukaryota; kingdom Metazoa; phylum Chordata; order Ceratodontiformes; family Protopteridae; genus Protopterus; species Protopterus annectens. The sequence continues at coordinate 354,757,165 of NC_056728.1, read as the reverse complement.
TCTGGCTACAGCAAGAGTCGTCCAAGTTAAATATAAAAAGTATTTTTTCTGACTTTTAATTTCTATAACATTAAATAAATTACTATTTTGTAAGTATAAAAGAATCAGACCACAGAGATTAAAAACAATTTATCTTTTTTTCAAAATTCAGATAATCTAGTACAATCACAAAACGTATGTGACCATTTAACATTACAATATTTTTCACATCTCCAACATTTAATTTCAGAAATTTTATTAAACTTAGCTACTCTATTGGGAGTCAAAAATGCTCTATGAATAAATTTCCAACTACATAGTCTCCAGTGTAAAGACCAGGAGGTTTTTGAAATTGAAAGAATAAGCTGTTATTACATCGATCAGTTTAAGTACTCTGATGGTCTTTAGTAAACAAAATTCCAAAACCTATCACTCAAAACTCTAAGATCAACTGCTAATATTGAATGCAAATGGAAATCAAGTTATTAATTTCTTGACTGCTGTAAATACTATCAAATTATATTTTTATTAATTATGGAATCTCATTACCTACAGAACTGGAAATATGAGAACATTTAATGTGGATTGAAGTAATAACCAAATTAAGTGAGATGAATCTTCAGTATCAATATTATATTCTAAATATATGGATTTAAAATATTAAAATTTTAAACCATAAAAGCATTCATGCCAGCAAAAAAATGCTGACTTTCCCTTTTATGTCATGTATGAACTGAAACATTATTTGCAAGATTTATATTAAAGAGAAAAAATAAGAGTTTCAAGATAGAACTTAGAATTATTTGAGATTATTTTAAAGCTCTTTAATATTTGATTTATATAATTGGATTTTGAAGGATAATAAAGAGTAAATTGCACAGAATTACACACACACACACACACACACACACACACACACACACACACATATATATATATATATATATATATATATATATATATATATATTCAAAAGGTAGAATTCACAATTATCTCTATTTAAATTTTTTAGGTTATTTGTGTTAAGCAATTGATAATGTAAACTTTTCCAGTTTGCAATATAATTATTATCTAGTCAATTAAAAATAGTTTTATGTATTATTGATTTCACATAAGTTTCTATGTTTAGAAAGTTAATACCTCCAGAATTCCAATGTCTGAATTGATGATATAAGCTCAGTTTAAGCTTGTTTGGAAACCATAAAAAAAATCTAACAATAATTTATTTATTCCTTTAATTTGATTCCTACTAGGTTGTAAAATAACAGATTGAATTACATATATTTTAGAAAATATCATTTGGTTATTTGTAATCTACCTTCAAGTGAAATATAGACTTTAGAATTACGAATTCCTAAATATTGTAAATTTGAGGGTTCTTTATCAATTATCTAATAAACTGTGTTTAATGAGTTCTTCTTACTGATAATAAAATAATTAGATTTAGAGTTATTGAAATTAAAATTTTAAATTGTTTGACATTTTTCTATAGCAAATTTCAATTATTTTAGTGTATCATTAGAATTTTGTAAGGTTAGTAAAATAACTATCAAGATAAAAATTTCAACAAAACCCAAAGTAAAGGTCATGGTGCTAAATGCTAGGAGTCTAAACATGAAACTGCACTCATTGCAAGCATTCTTAACCCTGGAAATGCTGACATCTGCACAGTCACAGAAACCTGGTTCAAAGCTGCAGATCACACCCCAGCCATACCTGGTTACTCATCCTATCATACATTCAGACCCAAACTGTTAGTAGTAAAGTCAAAAGAGGTTGAGTTTCAATATATATTAAAGACATACACACCTCCAGGCTGGTAAAACAGTATGACGCACAGGAGATACTTCAGGTGCAGTTACCCATTGACAAGACCCCTATATAAATCATAGCTAGCTACTGGCCCCCAAATCTGACCCAAGATGCCCAAACTGCCTATCTAGACCTCATTTAATCTATCAAGATTCAAATATTTACCCTGATCCTGGATGACTTTAACTACTCAAACATAGACTGGAAGAACTACTCATGCCAGAACACAAATGCCCAGAGATTCCTCAATTTTGTCTCTCAAAGGTAGCACCCAGATCTGTTCAGAACTGGTGGTCAAGGACACCACATATACAAATGCCATAGATATAGCAAACTTGCAGACTGACAGATTCAGTGAAAATTTCACCCCTGTGTCCTCTCCATCAGTAAATCAGGACATTTGCAGCACCTGCCCCCTTCCCCTTATATCTAGAAATCAGGTCATTACAAAAAAATACAGCCTGCATGGGACCTGATAACATCCCAAGTTACATCCTACATGAACTCAGACAGGAACTTGCAGCACCATTAGGCACTCTATTCAACCAAAACCTGAGTACTGGCTTTGTCCCGGCTGAGTGCACGACAGCCACTGTCATCCCTTTAAACAAAGGTAGAGCATCCACTGATCCAGGAAATTATAGACCCATCAGCCTAACTAGCCTGATCTGCAAGGCCATAGAATGGATTATCATGGACCTCATTAACAAGGACATTGGCGACCTCCAAACACTCAATCCCACACAGTTTTGCTTCATCAAGGGGAGGTTTGTCTGTTAAATTTGTTCGACTTTTTAAGACAGTCACCAAAGCCATGGATGAGGGGAAGACAGGGCATACCACCTACCTTGACCTGGCCAAGACAGTGCACACCACCTGCCTTGACCTGGCCAAAGCCTTCAACAATATTCCCTATTCAGGCATAATAGATAAACTCTCTCAACTTGGCATCAATTTGTATGTTATCAGATGGGTTGCTAACTGGCTCACTGATAGAACCCATCTAATCAAAATAGGGGAAGCCATGTCAAGCAGTAGACCCGTAATGAGTGTGATACCCCAGGATTTGGTCTTTGGGCCTCTGTTATTTGGGATATACTTTTCTGAGGTTCAAATCAAAAAACCCAAATCTGACCCAAGATGCCCAAACTGCCTATCTAGACCTCTTTGAATCTATCAAGATTCAACTCTTTACCCTGATCCTGGGTGACTTTAACTACCCAAACATAGACTGGAAGAACTACTCATGCCAGAACACAATTTCCCAGAGATTCCTCAATTTTGTCAATGCAAATACTTTGGAAAAGCTAGTTGATACCCCCACAAGAGGTGATAATATCTTGGACTTGGTATTAAACAACATGAGTAACCACTGCAGCATCCTTGCAGTATCATCCTCCTTTGTAAGATCAGACCATAAAGCGGTCATGTTCAAAGCCACCATCTCCCCTGAACCCTCTCTAGCTAGGGTCAAACAAAAAAACTTTCAAAGCTGATTACAGCCCCCTGATGGATGATATAAACAACTTCACAGCCCCTCCCCCTCTATAGAAACTGGCACCAGTATCCAAAACTATACCAAATTACTATACAAACATTTATATAGGTGCATGGAATCAGGAATACCTGACAGGACTAAATCATCCTCCACAAGGAAGAGTAAATCTGTCGGGAGAACATTTGCAATAAATAAACTCTATAACAAAAGAAAAAGAATTCTGTCCAGGACCAAGAAGGAGCAGGTGCCCAATTAGAAGCAATCTCTCCTTTGTCTAAACAAACAAATAAGAGCACTAGTGAAATTCTCCAAAGCAAACTTTGAGTCCAGATTGGCCACATCTATTAGAGACAGTCATAAGGCCTTCTTCACATATGACCTAATCTCAAAGGTAGCACCCAGATCTGTTCAGAACTGGTGGTCAATGGCACAACATATACAAATGACATCGATACAGCAAACTTGCTGGTTGACAGATTCAGTGAAAATTTCACCCCTATGTCCTATCCATCAGTAAATCAGGACATTCCCAGCACCTGCCCCCTTCCCCTTATATCTAAAAATCAGGTCATCACAAAAAAATATAGCCACCATGGGACCCGATAACATCCCAGGCTACATCCTACATGAACTCAGGCAGGAACTTGCAGCACCATGAGGCGCCCTAGTCAATCAAAGCCTGAGTACCAGCTTTGTCCCAGCTGAGTGCAGGACAGTCACTGTCACCCCTTTAAACAAAGGCAGAGCATCCACTGATCCAGGAAATTATAGACCATTAGCCTAACTTGTCTGATCTGCAAGGCCATGGAATGGATTATCATGGACCTCATTAACAAGGACATTGGCAACCTTCAAACACTCAATACCACACAGTTTGCCTTCATCAACTGGATGTCTGTCAGTTAAATTTGGTTGACTTTTTTTTACGACAGTCACCAAAGCCATGGGTGAGGGGATGATAGTGCACTCCGCCTATCTTGACGTGGCTAAAGCCTTCAACACTATTCCCCACTTAGGCATAATAGATAAACTCTCTCAACTTGGCATCAATTTGTATGTTACCAGATGGGTAGCTAACTGGCTCACTGATAGAACCCATCTAATCAAAATAAGGGAAGCCACCTCAAGCAGTAGACCTCTATTGAGTGGTGTACCCCAGGGTTTGGTCTTGGGGCTCTGTTATTTGGAATATACTTTTCTGAGGTCCAGGTCAAAACCAGTGAGCTATGGCTGACCAAGTTTGCAGATAACTGCAAGCTGGGAGCTGTCATCAGTTCCCCTAGTGACATGGATATCCTCCAAGAGGGTCTCACCCAAACAATTGACTGGTGCCAGAAACATGGCCTCATGCTGAATACAAAAAATGGATCATCATCCCCTTTGAGGAGATTGATGTTCCCACAAATTGTTACATTAATAACAACTTCCTAAGCATGCAGTCAGTTGTGAGGAATTTCGGCACCCGGACTGATAGCAACCTGACTTTTGATCACCATGTTGCTTCATTGTACAGAAAACTTTCTATTTGGCCCACCTCATAAGTAAGGATATCTCATCCAGGGACAAGGAGCTCATAACATCCCTGTATTCTTCCCTTATAAGGCCCATTATTGAGTACAGTGCCTCATTCAGCATGTACCTTGCAAAGCACATGCAGCAGCTTTAGAGACCACAGAGGTTCTCACCAGGAGAATCCAGGGCCTCAAAAATCTACCATACACATATAGGCTAAAAGCCCTATTCCTCTACACTGTTTCATATAGACTCCTCAGAGGTGACCTCTGTCTGGCATACATGGTGATCTCGGACCCCGCTTTGATGGGACTGCTGCACATCCGCAAGTCAAGCTCCACTCGAGTAACCTGCACACATGGGCTCAATCTGGTCTGTGACATCAATAGGACTTGTTGGCAGGACAGATTTGTGTCCCAGAGACTCCCCGTCTATGGAATAGACTCCCTCTCCACGTCAAGCAGAGTACCTATTTACCCCTTTTTAAGCTCAACCTGCATAACTGGATAGGAAATAGAAAATACATCCCTGGGATTCCACCCATGTCACTACTGGACAGGGGCATTGGGTGCTGATTTGTCTATTTATGGGCTAAACTCTTGCTAGGCATATAAGGGCCTCAGAGCCAATAGTCTAGTAACTTCCTATGATCCTATGATCCTGTATATAGCATAATGTTTGAATAGTACTGTTGGTTAATCTCTAAGCCCTGGATATTTGGGTTGGAATCGATTACAATTGCTAGAATTTCAATAGCTAGGTCAAATAATTGAGAAAAAATGAGGCATCCTTGTTTAGTTCATTTTGCTATATTTATGAAATTTGAGTTAAAGGACCCAATTTTACATACGCTATATTATTATTATAAATGGATTTTAGCATCAATATAAATTGAATGGGAAAATCATAATGATGTAAAACTTTGAATAAGAAATTCCAGTCTAAAGAATCAAATCATTTTTCAATATCTAGAATAATCATTAAAAGCTAAATGAAAACTCCAGCCAAGCTAGAACTTCCACTGAGTGACCTCTTAAACCTCTTATATCAGAGGTGCATGGGATATATGCAAATAACCCTTATGAACATCAGGTGTTTCAGCTATATGGCAATTCTGAATGCCCATGACTTTTTTAAGTCATTTTAATGGACAATTTCAGGCCAATAAAGCCAAACCCCACTAGCTGTGTGTATGCATATTTTGGCCTTGTTATGACCTCATCAACACAGCACAAGCAGAGTGTTTGACTAAGTATAAGAAACACAGGGCTGTTATACCCATACCTGGAAACCAATATAGATTAACAAAAGCCTATACCCTATTTCTGTATTTTATAATAATTAATGTAAAACCTTCTTTTTCATTTTCAATATATGTGGCATTTGAATGTCTTTTTTCTGAAGAATGGCTACCCCTCTTCTTTCAGTTTTAAAAGAAGATTGAGCTAATGATATGTATTTATTATAATTCCAATTATTGTTTCCTTTTCATATGAAGATGCTTTTCTTGAATAATTACTATTTGAGGGTTATTTAAATCCATGAATTTTATTGAGTGTGCCCTCATTTTAACTGTATTAAAACAATTAGCATTTAAAGATAATAAAGTTAAATCCATAATAATTTATTGTAATTATTATTTCTTAAGATAAATAGCAAATTAAAGAGATAAAAAATAATATTAAATATAAGCTTGTGATAACTTATAAATACACAGAAAAGCCTCAGGAAAAGAAAAAAAATATCTTAAATATAAAAAAGAGTGTTTAAAAAAACTAAATCTAAAAATGGAATAACTATGATCCCCATTATATATAACAAATTAAAATATCCAGACCAATATCTCTAGCCTAACAAAAGGAAGGAAAGTATTATTAAATGTATAGAATCTCTGCAGTAAATTAATATTAAGTGGGTATTTTTATAATATAAAGAATGACAATAAGTAAACAAGTTATAATTAAAGACTAGTAACAATATATACTACTTTTGTATGCATTAGACAAGCTTTAGATTGAATACCTGTAATACACACGGCTTGCATATTTTCCTGTAAATCAGTTATATAGATCCAGCTTTTCACATAATATATTAGCATACGTTGTTTTAGTATATTATATACAAGAATATCAAAAGCAAATAGTAATATGAGAATGATGCATATTTACAATAAATAAAAATTGTTTCTCTGATAAGTTACTATGTTGTAAGCTGCATATTAATATTATACTTTTCTTAGTCTGAACTTGGAAATTCCAGAAGAGCAATTTATGTGCAGCAAATGTACTCATATTCATCTTAAGGAAACACAAGGAACCCAAAACATCTATTGTGAAGTCTCAATGAAAGAAGTGAAAGCATCCCATACATTTTAAAACAAGTCTTCACTTTTGCTTACTATTTCTAAATTCTTCATGACCCTTCAAGTAAATTATTTCTCAGAAATATCAATTATTAAGAATATACCATGCCTATCATAAGAACAAGCCCAGTAAACTTCATCTCAATTAAAAACAAGACCAATGTATGTTATAAACATTTAATAATATGAATAATAAGTAAGATTAGTGCTTAACAAATAGAGAAAGAGAGAAGAAAAATATAACTTTGCAAAATGTTACACAGGGCTTAACAAGGTGTATATGTGGTTCCATAAATAATAATGAGAGGAGGAAAAAAGGGATGATTAATGAAGTAACACAGGCTAAGACACTTATTGGAGTTTTGGACCAAGCAGATTTTTAACACCAACTCTTTATCAAGACAGGGAAGAAAATTAACAACTATAGATCTAGGATGAGAAGAGTGTCTGGGGTGGCCTAGCAGTGTTTGCATTGCCTAAACGGGTGTGTGCACTGAGCACTGGGTTTAAAAAAAAAAGAAAAAACACAGGAAATAGCAGCTCTGTTCACATCTGAGCACTGGGTATGCATGGCGCACCTTAGGGCTTAAACAGGAAGGCAATGGGAAGAGAAAACAGCAGTGGTAAGGCAATCAAGGAGAATTAGCATAGCTGGCTGGTGAAATGTATCAGAATCAGACAATTACAAATGGAACAGCCTAGCACATTACTATAAACTATGCAAATACCTTTTTGTTTTTTCCCACAAACTCTACACCACCGGTGTACACAGACAGGGAAATTTTACCTGACAAAACTAACAAGATGTTAGAGGCTGCCATTGCTCTCATACATCAATATGTAGAAGAGACAGAGGGTGGTAAGGATGTGAATGCTGGTGACCAACCCACAGTGAGGAGATGGAGAAGAATGTACAGACCCAGGGTAACCTGCCAGAGACTACAAGAGCTGGAGATAGTGGAGTGCTATAGGTTGGAAGGGGACATTCTACAGCAAATTGTTGAGCTGTGCTGGCCATGCCTCATATACGGAATAAACAGAGGGCAACCCATCCCAGTGGATACCAAGGTATGTGTAGGCTTAAGAATACTAGCCACAGGTACCTTCCAAAGGCCAACTGGGGACATCATGGGGATCTCATAGGCATCAGCATCCAGGGTACTCCACCAGTTCCTGTATGCCATGTCAGCACATGCCAGTGAGCACATATATTTCCTTAACACCCGTGAGGCATTGACCAGCAATATGCATCTCTTCCATCAAATAGCAGAATACCCTGAAGTAGTGGGTGCTATAGACTGCACGCACATACACATCAAAGCACCACCCTGTGAGCTGGGTAGGGTCTACATAAACCGCAAGGGATTCCCCTCCATCAACTGCCAGGTTGTGTGTGATGCCCAGGGCATTATCTTGAATGTGTGTGTTGGCAACCCTGGGAGCTATCACGACTCCCACATCTGGCATATGACACAGCTGTTCCAGACATTTTCCAGTAGGGACATCCCATATGGCCACCTAGTGGGGGATGCTCGTTAAACACTGGGGCAGTGGCTGATGACACCCAACAGAAATGCACACACACCTGAGCAAGAACTCCATAATGAGGCAGAAGCACAGACCAGAATCATAATAGAGCATGTGTTTGGGATGCTCAAGTCATGGTTCCACTGTCTGGACATATCCAGTGGTGGAGCCTTGCAGTACTCTCCAGCTACATGTACACAAATGTTCATAGTATGTGCCATGCTATACAATATGATCCTGTGGAAACAGCAGTAGCAGAAACAGCACGGGGCAAGGCCACAGAGCCCCCCACCATTGTCAAGGCCATCACAGGCACAGAGGGACTCGGAGGAGGAACAACCTGAGCCTGCCCATGTAGGCAGAAAGAGACATGCCCAGTCTGCCCAGGCATTGGCAAAGAGGCAACACATAGCACACACACTGACATGGTAGGGACCCAGGGAATGACACTTCTCTCTCTGACTTGCACATACAGTAAAAGGGATGCCAAACATGACACTACCTGTGCTTTACCATGTATAGGGAGTGTACTATATGCATCTGACATAGTCAGCCCTCCAGCACCATCCTCAATACTGGCACAACCACAAGGTAAGTCACTCTTCCTATCAACTGCTGAATGGAGTAGTATGTTCTGATAGTTCTATCTATGGTATGGATATGAGCATGCAAAGGAATCAGGTGGCTGAATGGGATGGCAACAAATAGTGGACACCAATATGGGCAGCATGAAATCCATAACAAATACTGGTGTCAACATACTAGGCAGTACTAGACGAGGTGACAAATCTCACTGCAGTACATGTGGTGGCCCAAATGTGTGTCCATAGGACATACACATGCATGTCAGTGAGGCTCACATACCCAACACCAGCCTCAGCCAGCAGGACAGATGTAGATGACCATAAAGAAAGGCTGGGCTAAGACCTACAATTGATGCCAATGGTGAACAGCCCCCTGCAGACCTACATAGGCAGACTATAACATGTCTGGCAGTTGTTTGTTAGTTCTGAAGGGTAAGAAATCTGAAAATGAAATGTAGGTCAATAGAACCTAAGATCTGTACTCTACTGATATGCATCTAGTCTGCATGATAGGTCAGAATACAAAATGAAATGGAAGCCAACAGAGTACCTAAAGTACCAGTACAGCCATAACAAATGTTTAAAGTCATCAGGTGTGCCCCACCTACAATCCTATGTAGAAATGCAGTAACGTAAATGTGGGTTTAATAACAGTGGAGCACAGATTACCTGAGCTGACCCAATTTACAGGATAGATCGTTGCATGTGTACAATATGCAGGGGTCTGTGTGTTAGATTGTTGTGTGTTCAATATTGTATGGAAGTGGTCAGCATGTAGGCATGGAGGGTTTTGTCTTGGTGGATTATGTCCAGTACTGTTGATGACTCGGCCATGTTCTGACAACTGCAGTCCCAACCACAATGCTTCTCAGCAGTACCCATGTCAGCAGTCGTCCATACTCACTGTCCAGATGTCAATATCTGTCACCATCTGAAAGATGAACATGCCATAAATGTGGGCCCAGACATACACACAGTACACAGGCAGAAGTAACCTAGACAGAGTACATAAAATGTAACTGTCAACTGCACCCACCTTTGGAATTCTGCATATAGGTTAGCAGCCCATTAGTTGTCTGTGTAGTATGGAATACTGATGTAGTCTGGCCAGTCAGTGGTAGACCACAAAAGACACAGTTATGAAGTAATGAGAGACTGCCTATGTCCCCGCACAAGGCAATATAAGGGGAATGTCTCAGGTATATCTGTGAGTCAGCTGCAAGAAGCTTCCATATCACACATGCACTCAGCTCACCCCACCATCAGCCACAGGTTTATCACAAGTCATATCCCTGTTGTTGGGAATGAGTACAGTATGACCCCCACTTCTGTATGGGAATACCCACAGAATGCAGCATGCTGAAGAGGTGTCCCACATAGGTGTGTCCCTAGCTGTAAGCAGCACCCTACCAGCATCCAGACCAATGGATTAATATGGACAGGAACTATAGCCATTAACACCTCGCACACTTACATTGTCACCCCAGGGGAATCCAGCGGCTCACAGCCTGGGAATGTAGGAGTGACAGAATGCACTGGTCTGCTACAGATGGCCTGCATCACTACCAAATGGCCTACAGTCCTCTGTCAAAGGTCTGTGCCTCACCCGTAGTGCCAATATATGTTATCTCATGGGGTTCCAACTAACAACATAACTCAGTCAACAGAACACAAATGCAAGGCCATGTTCACAAATCCTAGTATCATGCCTACCACATCCTACTGCATGAACTGTGGACCAACCCCTAAATACCACTGGGATGAAGGGACAACTATAGGGATACTTCTCAGATATCGCTCGCATAATGTTAGGAAGAGGATAGAATACAGAGTGGGGGGTGTAGAAGCATGGACGTCATGGAGTGTGTGAAGTCTGAAACTCTGATGTGTGCCCATACTACCCCTGGCTGCAAACCCAGTAATGGGTGGCTACAAACCTAGTCATAAACCACAATGTGAAGGGGAACTGACCAGATATATGACCCCTGCCTCTGGGTAACCTGGGTGAAGCTGTACAGCTGGAAAGTATGGCCACAGCAGGATATGGCCATTCTGTTATTTCGATATATGTACAAGCAGGGGATACTCAGGCACCACAGTACTAAGGTGCTGGACCATTTACACAGTCCCATCAGCATGAGTGTGCAAGAATATGAGTGTGCTGCGCACCACTTTCATCTTATATTTCCAGGAAATAACTGTGAGCAAATAACTATATCTGTCAGTAGTTGATGATATAACACATCACAGTGTAAAACAGTACATATGTCTGAATATCTCTGATAACACCAGCCATATAACACAAGCAGCACAGACACAATAGTTGCAGTATCCCGCTATCAGTTGTCCATTGTGACTCCATACTGTCAGCCTATCTACAGATATCCTTCAGAAACAGGTTGCTAGCTGTAGGTGTAGAACACCAAGCCCTGGACTGGAGTACAACCTACCTGGAATGGATTCACACACTCAATACAGAAGGTCACACTGGGCATGCTACACTTAGAGAAATGAAGCCCATGTCTGACAACAAAGTAGACTATACATATCTGTCAGTCCCAGATGTCTCTGTGCACACACACCACATTGTACACCATTCATGCTTTGCACACACATTGAATAGGAATACCTACACATATCCAAGGCCAACACACTATAATATGTCAAACATACACACACAGAGATGTGGGGATGAGAGAGACAGACAGTGACAGAGAGATTTCCATCATGAGGCCTGTCCCATCCACCACACATCCAATTGGCCAATATTACATGATGTGCTGATGTCAGTCACTAAAGACATTGCTTTTGGTAGCCCTCAGCCCTATAGTGTCTGTGATGCTTCTGATAACTGTAACACGATAGTACAAATCAGTATTCATCTAGCATTTGTGTACCCAGTCCTGTCAAATGTAAAGTTGTGTGTGACTGAGTGTGTGTGTGTGTTTCCAGAGCAATGGTTTATGGCCCATTCACACACATTGCACTTCCCATTGCTCATGTTAGCACTCCTGCTGATGTCAGTCACCTTGAAATAACCCTCTGGCCAAATCTTAGCCCTACAAGCTGTGTGGCACTGGCAATATGTGTGTAATATAGTAGTGTTTTGTGTGTGTGTGTGTGTGTGTGTGTGTGTGTGTGTGTGTGTGTGTGTGTGTGTGTGTGTGTGTGTGTGTGTGTGTGTGTGTGTGTGTGTGTGTGTGTGTGTGTGTGTGTGTGTGTGTGAGTGTATGTGTGTGTGTGTGTGTGTGTGTGTGTGTGTGTGTATGTGTGTGTGTGCATGTGTAGATGAATGATTTTGAGGCCATTCAGATTCACTACACCTACCATTGCCCCTACTTTAGCATGCTTGCTGATGTCAGTCACCTTGAAAAAATCCTTTGGACAAGTACCAGCACCATAAGCTCCATGGCACTTGCAATAACTGTGTAATGCTATAGTGTGGCACACTAGTAAGGTAGGAGTTCTAATCCCACAGATGACAACTGTGAAACTGTGTGTTTGTGTGAAAGAGTGTGGGTGTCTTTGGTAATACCTGCTTTTATGGACATTGACACTTACTACTCTACCCTTACCCCTCCTTTAGCACTGCTGCTGATGTTAGTCACCTTCAAAGATACCTGTGGAGAGCTCTCCAACATATAAGCTCTGTGGTGCTTGCAATACCTTAGTAATACTATAGTGTAGCATAATAATTAGGTAGGAAATCTAATCCCAGAGATAGCAACTGTAAAACTGTCTGTTTGTGTGAGAGAGTGCATGTGTGTCTTTGATGATACCTGGTTTTATGTATATTGACACTTACTACTCTCCCCTTACCCCTCCTTTAGCACTGCTGCTGATGTTAGTCACTTCAAAGATACCTGTGGAGAACTTTCCAACATATAAACTCCATTGCACTTGTGATAACTTTGTAATACTATAGTGTAACATCCCTAGTTAGGTAGGAGTTCTAATCCCAGAGATGGCAACTATGAAACTGTGTGTGTTTGTGTGAGAGAGAGTGTGTGTGTCTTTGATGATACCTGATTTTATGGACATTGACACTTACTACTCTCCCCTTACCCCTCCTTTAGCACTGCTGCTGATGTTAGTCACCTTCAAAGATACCTTGGCACATCTCTTGAACATGTATGCTTCATGGTTTGTGCCATAAATGTGGAACACTGTAGTAGCAGTAACTACACAGGTATGTGTTTGAATCTCATCCGTGGCAAGTGTTTGCGTGTGTACATATGTATGTCTGTATCTCAAATATTTTGGCCCCATTTACATCCAGTACACATCTCAGAGCCTGACATTAGCAGTCCTGTAGATATCATCCACCTTAGAAGTACCTTTTGGCAACTCTAAACCATATAAGGTCAGTGGTGCATGTGATAAATGCGTAACATAATGGTCTGTAAAGATTGTTAGAAAGAGGTTTGAACCTCACCCCTGGTGTGTGTGTGTGTGTGTGTGTGTGTGTGTGTGTGTGTGTGTGTGTGTGTGTGTAGAGATGAATGATTTTGAAGCCATTCACACTCACTGCACCTCTCATTGCCCTACTTTAGCATGCCTGTTGATGTAATTCACCTTGAAATAACCCTTTGGCCCTTTTTCAGTCCTATAAGCTTTGTGGTGCTTGCAATAACTGCATAATACTGTAGTGTAACAAACTAGTTAAGTAGGAGTTCTAATCCTGATTTGTGTGTATTTTTGTGAGAGAGTGTGTGTGTGTCTTTGTTGACACCTGATTTTGTGGACAGTCACACTTACTACACTTCCCTTACCCCTCCTTTAGCATTGATGCTGATGTTACTCACCTTCAAAGATATCTTTGCAGAGCTCTCCAACGTGTAAGCTTCGTGGTGTGTGCAATAACTACATAACACTGTAATAGCAATACATAGTCAAGTAGGGGTTTGAAACTCAGTTCTAGTAAGTGTGTGTGTGTGTGTCATCAGTACCATTTTGGGGTGATTGTGTAATGACAGGATCCATTGCAGTGTGGCTTTTGCTACATCATTATATTGAGGACCTATATGTCCCAATGTCCACATTACAAGACCAACAGTTTTTAAACACTGTATAGGTTGTTGTAGACAATCCACAGCCATAAATGTGTACACCCATGTGCAATTACTATGTGACAGTATGGATTAGTTAGCAATATAGGCAAATGTTATAATGCCCAGATACCACTCTCCACCCACAGATCATACAAAACATGCTTGGCTCTTACTTCCTTCCTTTCTTACTTTCTGTCTGTCTGTCTCTCTCTCTCTCCCCTCTGTTGGATGTGGAAAAGTACATCTGTTTTGCATAGGCAGCAGCTTTACTTTTGTAGGTAATGCTCATGATCAGTTTATGGCCTGTGCACAAATTGGAGTCCCCCACTTGCTAAATGCATGTGGAACAGCTGTAGTATCATTCCTAGAGTCAATTGCATGGAAACACACTCCTATAACTAAGCACTTCATGTGGGTGTTGGCCCTTTTCCTTCACTGTGAGCAGGACATCATGTGGGTGTCTGACAAACATCATCACAGAGGGTAGCTGGCATACCTCTTACAACATATACTGTGGAGACAGGCCAAACCAACAGGAGGTGCTGTTTCAGATATGGGGACAGAATGTAAGTATTGCTGTTCTACATTTGAAGTAATGTTGGTTTAACAGGGTTTGTGTGGATATGGCTGTTCTACATGATTTAAAGTCTGGCATGACAGTGTTATGTGGTTGAGAAAACTCTCACCTGTACGGCTATCTGCAGACTGGCCAGCATTTGGAGTGTTAGATGTGTGTTTCTCACGCATTTCTTATCTTTAGAAATGCAGTAGCATACTCTGATGATTGCAGTCAGTACATGGTGACATTCATGTTAGTTACTGACTTCATATCCCTCAGAAGAGATATGTCACAACAAACCCTGTTACACCAGGAATTTTCTCAGTTTATCACAGCAATATGTCAATATTGGCTCTGTGCTTGTGCCTCTGTCCCCCACTTCTGTCACCCTTTGTCCATATGTCATGCAGTAAGAGGTGCATATGTTCAGTATATCATTATTTACTGATATCATTCCTGATAACAAGCCAGTGCTATATCAGACTGCTAAACATATGTATAGTACGCCTTATATTTGAGGGCAAAACCTGAACATTATGTTGTAGTCTGTACAGTGGTGAAGTCTGTGTACTTATGGTGATTGCTGACAGAGTGTCAGTATTGTGTAGCAGTGTATTGTGAATATCTTACTTGGTCTGTGTACAGACTGTGGTAGATGTCAGTGTTCTTGGTCCTGTTCTATCTGACATTGCATGCTGCTCCAGTTTCTGGTACGCTATCAGTCTATATGTTTGTAGGGCCAGACTGAGATATGTCCGATACCACAGTCAGACATCAGACTACACTGTGAACTGGGCCAGTATATGTAGGGTTAGTGTGTGAGTGGCAAATATGAGGATGGTTTTGTTTACACAGTCCATATACTGTACTATTAATTAGGCTTACCATAATGTGATTGTGACTGTGTTGAGATTGGCTGTGGGTATGCATTTTCACACTGGTGTCTGTTACTCTGTGCTGTTACATGCCTGTAGTGCCTTCTATATTTGCAAGTACATGTGTATTTCCCCATAGGAAACTTGGGTCAGTGTTGTGGCAGTCCGCCTGTAGTTTACACAGTGCTTTGTGACATGCCTAGCAGTTCAGTGTATTTACCTAGTGTGATGTTACATCCAGATATTTGTCAGATGTACTGTTGCCTGGCCACCATATGTGTGGTGTATTTCTGAGAAAGCAGTGGGATGCTGTGAAGATGTATGTCAATTACTAGTGTGAAGTATGTGGGCTTGGGACCTCTGCTCCTCCGGCTAATATGTGTTAGAACAGACAGGAGGGTGTGATTGCATCAAGTGTGTGAGAATATCTATTCCACTATTTGTGTGATATCCCCATTTTCATGGCTGTAAATGTCCCCTTTCTCAGGCTTGGTCCACATGTCTTGCACTAAGGAGTTCTGTGTATACCTCTGGACTGACCAGACTGTTTCAGACTGTCCACGTTTATTGGTCATATTTCTGCTGTATTCCACAGGGTTATTACTGTGATGTGTGTGGTACAGTATGATGATTTTATGATGCCTGTCAGTAACTGATGGCATGCATGTCAATATCAGAAATGACTTCCTACACATCTGTTGACACAACCCCTGTTACTGTAGCAAATTTTATATTTATACCTGTAATACTTACATTACATTACCTTCCACTAAGAGGTTGTGACTTATGGTGCTGAAGTATGATTCCACTACATGTTATAAGCATATGATATGCATATATATATATATATATATATACATACACACACACACACATATATATATATATATATATATATATATATATATATATGTGTGTGTGTGTGTGTGTATGTACATGTATACCTTGCACTAAGAGGTTGTGACTTATGGTGCTGAAGTATGACTCCACTACATGTTATAAGCATATGTTATACATATATATATATATATATATATATATATATATATATATATATATATATATATATATGTGTGTGTGTGTGTGTGTGTGTGTACATGTATATATATATATATATATATATATATATATATATATATATATATATAGATAGATAGATATATATCCATATCCTTGTTATGTATAAACATGAGTGTTGTGTATTCCTTCCCAAATGTATCCCACCATATTTATATGTATCTGATATGTGTATATTTAGATATAAAAACATGACTGATTCAACACTATTTTCACTTACAGGTGATAAATAATTGTAGTAGTCAAAGCAGTTGTTCACTACTATTCAGTATGTGTACTGAATGATACATTTGAAAAAACAACAGACTTCTTCACAGCTCAGATGGATTAGTGGTTAACAGATGTAACTGTAGTGTACAGGGTCCTGGGTTCAAGACCTGCAAAGGCTGTTTATTTTGTTGCTAGGCAGAACAAGGACTGTTGGATACAGAGTGGTTAAGGCAGTTTTGAGCAGCTTTAAGCGGGTTTGCGCAGGTTTGCATGATGGTAAGTGATGCTAATGTACAGTTAAATTAATACAAGCTTACACAGTGTAGGCTTCACTTACCAGTGGGCAAATGTGCTTAGCATTTACATTTAAGCAATGCTTACACCTGCTAAACATAACTCAGCCCTGGTAACCAGTGATCACATTCCAATCTCATAAAATAGCAGGGTAATGACATCTTTAATAAGTGTATTTAATTCCATGTACATAACATGTTTCTGTGTGCTGTCACTACAGTAGCAAGGGGTTTGAGTATACTGTATGGGACACCTGAGTATACATGGCTAGTACAACAATCTTTTTGATTTGTATGGATTTCATACATAGGTAGTATCCCAGGTTATATGCAGTCACACTTGCATGTATTGTATCATTACATTACAACTTGTAACAGTGCTTTTCCAAGTAAGAGTAGATTGCAGATTGTAGTACTGGAACCATACACTCATGCATGCAAAGCTGGGCTCTGAATACTGACTATCGTGTTCTTGGTGCGTGAGCTGTATGTTAAGTATCTCCTATTGGATATTGATCTGATATGTGGATATGAACTGTAGACTATGTGTTTAGGACATGTCATTGAGGGCTGCTGTCATGTAGTTATCGCATACCTGTCAGTGTCAGACGTCTATCTGTCAAAACATTCATCCTAATGCATAACCTGTTGGCTAGCTGATTTCTGTCTGTCCTCTGTACAGATGTGCAGATGTCAGGTATCCATCTTGGCTGCTTACAGGCAATCTATGATTGACTGACACTGACATGTCTGCCCAGCTGTGTTATGAATGCCACAGCTAGGAAACCCCACCCTGTATGCACTACATTCCATGGATACCTCAACCAGACTACCACAGTCAACAGAACATGCTTGGGTACAGGTCTCTAACCCAGTCACTGGCCATGTTATGCAATATATGTTGTATACCTGTCAACTGGAGCACCTCTCTGGCACTCTGCAAGAGAAAACCAGATGATTGGATGTTGAATTTAACTGTCACCCTGGGGATCACTCAAGTGGCATCAGTTGATAGATGGCCTGCTGAAAAATGGCAGGTGGCATGATACCAGTATACCCACATGCCTTACTCTTTTCATCTCCCCATGAACATTAGCCTGGTACACACCTGGGAACACCTGCACATATGGACCCCAGTACTGACAAATGTGTCAATGTGCATTACTGAGAATAACTGTGTCTGTGTGTTTGCAAACTTGTAGTTGACAATACCCTGAGGGTCCTCTCACCCACTACACCCCCACTGCCATACTTAGAAATGGCTGCTGCTGTAATTGATGTAAAATGTACCTTGTTACACTCTTCACCCTATGGGCTACCTGGAGCTTGCAGTACCAGCATAACACTGTTCTACAAATGGGTACATAGGTGTGGGTTACCCTCTGAGTCCTGGCAAGTGCATGTATGTGTGTGAGTGTGCATATTTGTAGGAGACAGCATTCTAACACCACATTCTCCAAATACAATAAACCTTGCCATACATTAATAGTGATGTTGCTGACATTAGGAGAGCCATGGCAAACTCTCACCCTACTATCCCTGTTGCATGTGCAATAAATGCATATCCCTGTAGTAGCACTGATTAGATAGACAAGGGGTTGTATTGCAGTCCTGGTCAATGTGTGATTGTGGGTATGTCAGAGCATTATCATGGGTTTCGGTGAGTACAATATCCTATGTGGGGTGTGAGTGCTGAGTATACTGTCTTTACACCATGGTACCCCAGTACATGGTCTCAAGGTCCACTGTATGAGGACCGCTGTCACTATCAACCATACAGGTAACTGATTACACTATCCAGCCCAATGATGCATATGCTGTATGCAAAATCTTTGTAACAAAATGGACTCACTGACAAGGTAGTTAGCACTGCTAAACCCAGGTCTGTCAAATGTGTCTATGACTGTATGCATTTGTCAATGTGTATGTGACAGTATGTCATACTATGTATTGTTCATTAACACCCAGTACATCCCCCATTACCATACTGTGCAAGGCCTGGTGATGTTCTTCACTTAACAAGAAACCCGGGACACACCTCACCCTAAAAGCTCCGTGGTGTGTGCAATTAAAGCCACACACATTAGTAGCAATATGTACCTAGGTAGGGGTTCTAATCTCAATGTTGCCAAGTAAGTGTGTGTGTATGTGAAGGGATCTACTTCATTTTGCAAAAAACATGTCCTAGGAGATCATTTGTCTGAGAACTAACTGGGTAAAGGTAACATTTCAAAGCAATCATCTTGTGGAAATTCAGTCCATCAAAACTAGTAGTGGTTGCTTAAATGCCCTCTTCCCCAGTGTACAGCTGTACAGCAATACAGGAGTTGGTATATATACATGGGTGTGGTTGTTGTGTTGACAGCCACCCACATTGGGGTTATTGTTGTGGGCATCCTCCCACTTAGTGTGCTGTTATACTGTACAGTTTATGTTAACAGGTTAAGTAGTTGTTAATCGCACTATGTGCAGTTCTACACCACCCTACACTCTCCAGCGTGAGGGGCTGTGCCACCCACACCAGCACACCTATAGGTTCATAGGTTCATAGGTTAGTACTAGGCTAACTGCCCTTGCAAGCCATTTTAAGCCTAGCCAATTATCCCTTGCGAGACTCAAACCCTGCACCTTGTGCTTGTAAGGTAAACACCTTAACCATTAAGCCACCCTCCCTATGTTTACCAACTCCAGGATTGCACTACATTGGAGAAGAAGGCATATACCCTGCCAGTACCATTGTCAATGACATTAAACTGGTGAATTGATTATTTCCTGATGTGATGTTTTGGCAATTTTGTCTGGGTGGAATTACACAGGCCAAAATGAGTTCACTGCAAAATGAAGTACATCCATATGAACAGTATTCCGTGTGTATTGCATCAACACCAACGCCTGTGTGTGTGTGTGTGTGTGTGTGTGTGTGTGTGTGTGTGTGTGTGTGTGTGTGTGTGTGTGTGTGGGTGTGTGTTATTCACGGACATTTGGTGTGTGCCACACAGTACACTTACAATTGTCCTCTGTCGAAGAGCTGCTGACATCAGCCACCATTCACTCACCTGTATACACCCCTCAGTACTATCAGCCATGTGACACTTGCAGCAACTCGTATACAGATCTGTTACCTGTGTTCAGCTGTACCTGGTATATGACACAGTCAGTGTGTCATTACAGTTCTACACCCCTTTGTAGGACAGGACAGCCGACCAACATCGTGCCGACACATAGACACCTAAAACACAAACAGAATACATTATGGAGACCACAATCAATCAGTGTTAATAACAGCTATAATGAATCATGGCTGGACAGCTACACACCCTGACATGTAAGCATTAATCATTCCAGCTGAACACACGTTAAACAGCATTACATTGCTAAACCTTAGGACATTCACCCTGTTCATCAGAACCATATCAGCATGTCCCTGCATCGATGGTATAGATGACAGGGATGTGGCACAGGTATCATCATATGCACAGGGTGTGTTGCAGGTTTGCCAGAGGCCTATACTGAACCATTTGGTTGACATCATGTGTGTGGGTTAGGGGGTTCTTTATTAAATGGGCTGTGCAGATGTGGTGTGTATAGGTATGGAGGTGCCCTAACTGTGTTGGTGAAGTGTGTGTATGTATGTATGCACACATGTCTGCCATGTGGTTGCCCTATACAGGAGTTTGTTGGACATCTGCAGACTGTATATGGCAGGGTGTACAGTTCACTGTCTGTGGCCACTGACACAGGAACTGTGCCTGCCAGGGGTTTCATGGGCACTACCAGGCAGAGGCCCAGATATGTTACTCTCCCCTGATGATGACAATTGTCCCCTGGATCCGCTTCCCTGTTGGGACTGGCCAGGACCACACACACATGGCCTGCTGCATTGTCATGTTGACAGCACCCCCCCTGCAGTGCTGTTTCTGGTACTACCACTACGGGAGCAGCCATGAGTTGTTTCACATCCACGTAGACCTCCACCTGTTGGTGTTACTGACTTATGTCCATGTGGCTGCCATCCTATTCCCACCACTTGCTCTACCACAGACACAACACAGTTGAGGATTCCCACCATCTCACCCAACTGTCTATCCAGGACCTCTGCAAAATAATGGTGGGCATCTGCAAGATCATGGATGTTGTCAAGTACAGCCAAATGAGTAGCCCTCTGGAGTCTCAGACTCTGTCTAGTGTAACATTCCATACATGCCTGTGCCTCCATGATGGCCAAAAACATGTGTCTGGTGACACCTGCTGTGACACTTCTGCAAGGAGCATGATGGTCAACAGCTCTCCTACGAGCACCCCTGTACATCTGCCTGTGTGGTACATCGCAGGTCATCCGGCTATGGCTGCTGTGTACAGACACACTTACCATAGTCTCCACACTGTCCTGTTCCATGCCACCACCCACCAACTGTCTCTCATCTATGGCCACTGGTGATGGGGTATGTATGGGCATTGATACTGTGTGCGGGGATGGGGTGGATAGAAGTGGGATGTCAACTGATGGCATAGCTTCAGCCCCTGAAAACAGTGCCTGTGCCTCACCATGCCTACCATCATTGTCAGAGTCTGTATGGACACTAACATCAGTTTGCCTGCAGAAGCGACCCTGACCCACCTCGCCACCTGTGAAGGGCAAACAAAAAATGTAATTTAAGACCTGTACATTATGGTTTACATCTACACAGACTCACCCACACACACACACACACACACACACACACACACACACACACACACACACACACACACACACACACACACACTTACTTGTGAGGTGGCACAAAGATATTACACAGACCTCTCATTACCCAACAGTCAACATGTATGACATATGGCATTCAACATCATGCACTGCAGCCATACTAAATCCTTGTTACCAACATTATACATCTCTGTGATGCATGAGTTGTGTTAGCATGTGATGCCCCTTTCCCTGGAAGACACTGCACCCATGTACATGGTATTGTGGTGCACCTGTACGGCACACTGGCATCTACTGTGCACCATACCTCATGAGTGTACACACCATTGCTGAATGTGTATATGTGTGGCAGTTATGTTTGCTCTGTTGCGCACAGCCCCTATGTGTTTGTCTGACACATACCTGGGATGATATGAGGACTGATGTCAGTAGTTAATGCCTGACCTCGGATTTGCAGATCTCATCATCAGCAGTGCATGTATGAGCAATAAAATCCGATTACACTGACAACCTTCAAAGCTTAATGTGGATATGAGGAGTGTGCACACCTTGTTGACATGCCAGCATCTTCCATGGTATGCAGTGGGGCCACAATACTGCATATGTTAACATTACACACACCTGATATGTGATATATGACCTGTGCAATCCAATGCAGTATCAAACAAATGTGTTAGTCGTATTGATGCTGAATGAGATGCATACAATATGTGGTTGCATAAGTGTGTACACCCTTAATACAAGGGTTTGTTGCAGTACCTGTTAAGTGAACTACAGCAGTCACTATTCTTGGAAGGGGTATACTAGCATGGCCCATCTTCATTTGCCATTATTTGGTCACTCCACCCTACAAATGTCCACCAACTCTGCTGGATTGCAAGGTCAGCTCATGTGCACAGCCCTTGGAGGTCACACAGTGGCTTCACTATTGCTGTGGAGTCAGGGTTATGTCTGACACAATTCATGACCTTTACTGTGTTCAGATACAACCATTCTTAGCAAGCTTTGGATGTATGATTCAGTTCATTGTTGTGTTTCAGGATGACACCCCTCCCCATCCTCAGCCTTATTGCAGATGCTTGACAACTATGGGCCACACATGAGTGTCATTTTGCAGTGCTCCAAATTCAGAATGCCATGTCTACCAGCCTAGTTCCTGCTAATGAACAACAAACCTAAAGGTGTACAATGGCACCAGCAAGGTAAAAATGGGGATGGTGGCCCTGAGGTGGAGTGAGGTGTTGCTTGCGCACCATATGTATCTTTAAGAATATTGTCTGTAGGTTTCAGCCTTGGTCTCATGACACCATTACACATTGCAACACATGCCTTTAGGAGACTTGATGTTATGCATATGCTATCTGAAGAGAGTCCTGGATGATGTTGCCTGTGGAACAACTCTTCCATCTGATTACCTTAACCCATAGACCACACTTATGCAGATTCCAGGTGATTGTCGACACAGGTACTGTGCAGGCAGTACTTGCTAGGCATTCTTGCAAGTCCCTCAGTGTTGCTGCATGTTTCTAGGCAGCCTCCATGACCAGTTTGCAACATGTGTTGTCATCTGTTTTAGATGGGCATCTGTTTATTTTCTAGATTAATGTTGTCCCATACTTCATACACATATACATGACTGTCTGCACTGTTTGCCATAGTATACACAATGGTGAGGTAAGGCTAATTTTCCCACTCCTGAGTGCTAATTTTCAGATATGGGATCCATTTCATAGTTTGTAAGATGTGTGCAAACCACGGCTGCCTCTGTTGCAGGTGATTGCGCAAATGTCATGGACATACTTCTTGGACAGCAGACCATTACTTGGTGTGACATTGAGGCCCTGTACTTGATGGAAGGTGAGTACTCAAGAAGAATGAATGCTGTCAGTACCTCACAAGCTCGTTCCACAATATGTTATTTGGAGTATGTGCACACATATGCCTCCAGTGTATGTTACGGTATGTTTTCCCCATATTTGTTGTCCTAACATAGGATTCCATATTACACATTCATTGCTCAGGCTAGGATCACATTACAGGTTGTAAAAGGCATGGAATATGGTATTGTGATTTGCAGTTGTTTAGATCATGAACAGTTGCCATTGTAATAGTGGTGTATACACTGTTGTAACCACTGTATAACGGTAATGTTTCAGACATGTCCCTACTGTAGGCCATTTGTCCCACCATTATGTTCATCTCTGTCCACACATCTTTCACTGACAGGTTGTTAGGTATACTGTAGGACTCTTACATACCCTTTAGATATGCCACCATGGTGACCACTGTGATGCAGTGCAGTTAACAGCAACAATAAGTGAACATGTACGGCATGCATTACCAGTAGGTGTGCTACAGGTGTGCATGGCAAATAGCATGGCCATAACATGACCGGTGTATTGGCAAACCTGAACAAAACAACTCCATCCTCACCAGCTACAGACTGCTGCCCCAGTTGTATACCAGAGGGACCTAAATAGTTGTGTGAGGGACGTAATGTCAGCAGCCACATCTGTGGCATTGGTACAGGGTGGGAGCAGCATTCCAGCACATGAACAGTACAAACCCATAATACTAGAGATTATGCACATCTGTTCATTACTACACTCCAGCAACAGACTACCATATCTGACATATCCATGTTGATACATTACAAATGAAAATGGATAAGCAACAGTGGTCTACTAATGTGCCCTGTGTCCTTACCTGCATGCTCCTCATCCATTGTGTGGGTAGCACCCACCTCCACAATGCTGTCTTCAGCTTGCTGGCTTGGCTGGCGGGCAGGTGCCCCAAGGCTGGTGAGAAGCTCCTCAGCATTTTTCAGTGGGGGCTGGATAGCATGACCCCCACCTGTGGCTAGATGGTCCCTCCTAACTGCACAGGTGTGCTGACGGGTGTGGTGGATCAGATCAGTGCAGCAATGCTGCACCTGCTCATAATTGTGGTTGTGCAGGCCAACATCATTTACCCTGTGGATAAGCTTATTCCACGGATAGCCCTCTCCTGCAGATCCTGGGCCCTGCACCTGAAGAGGATGGCATGATGGACTATGAGGAACTGGATTATAGCATTATTTTCCAGGGGTGTGTATGCAGGCAGGCCCTACCTGGAAGACATAAACAGGAGAAAAGGGCAGAGGACCTCATATAGTTATCCATGTGCACATCCACAGTGGGTATTACTTGTAAATAATCCATATTATACCATAACACTGTAAACTATCATAGCTTTTACATCTTGCATTCCACTCCTGGCCCTGACTTGTCCAGTTCCCCAAGTGTTGGACACTTAATGGCATAATCCACTACACACCATTAATTTCTGTGTAGAGGGATGACAGTGGCCATCTTCCATGTGGATGGTGTGTGGATGGTGGCATGAGTGTGCTTGTAGTGTGTGATAGGACTGTGAGCACATGCCTGTGTTAATGTAGGAGACAAATTGTGATGTTCTCATGCCCCATGGAGACTTGCTGTTGCTGCCACCAGTTGGCATTATGTCCATGCTCACCAGTGATGCAGGCAGGAGTGTGGGTGATGTTCATATCTCCCTGTACTACTGTTGTGGACAGAGTGCCACTGTTAGCACCTATCCCGTCTGTTGCAGGCTGCCTGTATCAATGGCATATGTGTATGAGGTGTGCTTTACCCCCAGTACAGGTTGACTTGTGTTACTGGATCTTAGACTGTGTACATATGTGTAGACATGGCTGCAACTGGCCTTGGTGGTTTGCATATGTCTGATATCTAGTCATAGCCTTACAGGAGGTCACCTGTGAACCTACATGCTTGCTCAGATAGAGGTACATTTGCCTCCAAGTTGTGGTCTGCACTTATGTGTCCCTGTACAGCCACTAATGTAACCTATTATGTGCTTTGTATCTTGGTAGTGTCCACCAAGAGGGATTACTCTATCGTTGGTGGAGGATGCTCATACAGGTAAGGTACTCCTGATTCTATATAGTGACAGTGGATATGAAGTGCACACATCCCTGTTACAATGCATGGTAATTGTGCAATTGGAACATGACACCACAAAAGCAAATGTGAACACAATCCCCACCTGTGATGTCTCCTATAGCTTGCTTAGTTCAATAGGGAACATAACAACCTGTCCTGTGGAAACATATAGGTTCATTGGTTTGCACTAGGCTAATGGCCCTGGAGCCTTTACAGGCGTAGCCCATGGGATTACTCTGGCATCGTGCCACCTGACCTTAGTTCCCAGTGCCTCTGTCGAGTAAAGCCACTGGAGTGATCCCTGTGGTGAATTTTTGATTTCCCATCCACTCATCAAGATTTCTCTTGAGGAGGGCCAGTGAGGTGCTCTGCTTAACATGTATGGGAAGTCTATTCCATAGCATGGGCAGTCTCTGGGTTATGAACCTGTCCCTCCAGCACCAGCATATTGGAAGTAATACTCAGTACAGTAAGCCAGTTGAATGTGTGTGCACACCCTTGCACTGGTATTTTGTGTAAACACTTGCTGAGATGATTACAGCTTCCAGTTGTCTTGGTTTGCACTCTAACATCATATCACATCTTCACTTGGCAATGGTTGCTCACCTTACATGAAACAGCTTTGTTTCTTTTTAAATAGAATTTTACATGGGTCACATTTGAGGTGAGAAATTTTTTGACATGAGTTCCTGTGGGCTCATTGGCATACAGCACACAGGACTGGCATTCCAACAGGGGTGTGTACACTTTGATATCCAGTGTATATGGGTGTTGATATAGCTGTTTGTGGTAGGCATGGACAGTGGGTCATAACACAGTTGTGCACTTTTCTGATTACTATGCGTTAAGCATGCCTACTGTAGTACCCATATCAGTGTCGTGGCAATGCAACAATCAGTAGCAGTATACATTTTATTTTGTTGTATGCAGTGACAGTGTGGGCGTTGTCCCTTTACCCTTCCTGTATGGAAGACATCCTTCCTGTGTGTGGGCAGCAGTGTTACAGACAGCAGGTAGCTATACCTCTTCCAACAGGACGTGTGCACACAGGCCAACTACATGTTTGTATAAGGTTCCAGACCTAGGGACAGTGTGTGAGTATTGCTGTTATATGGATTGAATACTGCTAGTTTTACAGGGTTTGTGTGTACATGCTAGTTTTGCATGGACTGCAGTCTGCCTGCATAGCTCTCAACATTGGACCTATCCACATGATGGCCAGAGGATTGGCTGTTATGTTTCGTCTGTTCCCCATACAGGTCTTGTCCCTGACATATCAGTGGCATCCACTCCGTTGATTGCTATCAGTACATGGTAACATCCATTTGTGTTTCTGACGTCATATTCCTGAGTAAGGGTATATTGCAACAGATCCTGTAACACCAGCAACTTTCACAGTGTATAACAGCAATATTTCAAATATGGCCCTGTGTTTCAGCCTCTGTCCTCTGTCTATATACCAAGCTTTGTCCAGATGTCATGCAGTAGAAGGTTGATAGTTAATGGTCTAGCATTATTTAGTGCTGACATTCCTGCTATCATTCCAGTGATGCTGTGGACCCCCACACAAGTTGTGGGGTAGGGTCCATATATATTAGGGCTACAGCAGGACAAAACATGTGTGACCATAGATGTACGGTCTGGAGGTCCGTGTATGGAGGACACTGTTATATGCCCTTGTAAGACATTTTATGGGGGAGGGTATTAAATGTTTTTAACCTAGGCTGTTACAACATGTGAGGGATATCAGTAATAAGAAACATTAAGGTATATGGCTGTACATTTTTCATGTGTTTCACCATGGGAACAGTGTTGGGCTACAGCTTACTGTCTTGCACACAGTTCTGTTTGTCTGTGTGATAGTGATGTTTTAAGTTAAGCATTGATATGTAACCGATACATTTACATTGTGACAACTGATACTTTTCCCCCTAGGGGGTTGAGTACAGAGTATAATTGGAGGTTGTTGAACTATATCTGTAATTAGGTGTTGATTGATTCTCATCTTCAAGGCAAGTATGTTTTTCACTGTTGTAGTACTTGAAGGCTTTAGCCTAGACAGCAAAATATGTTATGTGTTGTAGATTACTGTATCATATGTTTTCTTTGAAAGTTGCATTAATCAGTTATTATGTATTTCAAACACATAAATGCTATAAGAAATGGCATAAACAACTGAAATAGTACACAAATAAACATTTATATGTATGTAAAATGAGTGTGGTGTCGTGTCCTTTGCATTGTGTGTGGGTATATGTTTCATGCAATAATTCTCACTTGTAGGAAAGAATCAGACACTGGCCATTTGAAAAAGTGGCAACTGTAGGAATACTGGCTGTTTGATATGCTGTGCACCCTCTCTCTCTCTCTCTCTCTCTCTCTATATATATATATATATATATATATATACTCTCTTTATATAGAGCTATAAGTATTTATATATTTATATATGGATGTATGTGTATATATATAGGTGTGTGTGTTTGTGTGTGTTTGTGTGTGTGTATCTTTACATGTGTATATATACATACATATATATATATATATATATATATATATATATATATATATATATATATATATATATATATATATATATATATATATATATATATATATATATATATATATATATATATATATACATATATATATATCTCATTAGAATGTTTAGTGCTTCCACATTGTACATTCCCTATGGTAGACTGACTGTTCTGCATGATATGTTAGGGAAATCATCCCATCTTACAGCTGGGATGGCTTACTGGTAGCTTGTTGTGGCTATGTTGTCCAGGGTCCTGGGTTCAAGACTTGCAAGTGCTGGTTGTTTTGTTGCAAGGCAGATTAGTTCAGCTGTGGAGGAAGGGATAATGGCAATAATTACAAGAAATACCTATTTTGGGCCCCTTAACCCCCATTTACAGTGCCTTTTGTCAGATGTTTTGCAGTGAGAGGTTCAGAGTGTGGATCCGATGTCCAAATGCAACACACACACACACACATATATATATATATATATATATATATATATATATATATATATATAGACATATATATATATATATATATATATATATATATATATATATATATATATATATATATATATATATATATATATATATATATATATATATATATATATCTACATATACATATAAAAATACATTTTCCCTACTGTTGAATTACTGTGCTGCATGATATGTTTGAGAAAACATCACACATGTCTAGAGTGCAAATGGCTTTGTGGTAACTTGCTGTGCTTATCATGTGCAGGGTCCTGGGTTTGAGACTTGCAAAGGCTGATTATTTTATTGCTGGGCAGAACAAGGGCTGTTGGATACAGAGTGATTAAGGCACTTTTAAGCAGCTGTAAGCGGGTTTGCATGGGTTTGCGTGGCGGTAAGCAATGCTAACTTCTGGTTAAATAGGCTTACATACAGTTAGCCTGAGAAGTGCTTAGAGCTGCACAAACAAGCTTAAGCCCACTTACTACTGCTTAAAAGTACATATTCCCGCTTACCTCTGTGCTAATTTCTTTAAAAGAAAAGAAAAATGGGGTGATAGGAAAGTGGTGAAAAAGGGGGCACAAAGAGGAAAAGACAATAGGCAAAGTAGCTATGGATGTGCAGGACGGGTGTAGTGAAGGTCCATAGCTGTCCATTTCTTCTACAGCAACAGCTCTGCATATATACTGAATTTGGAGGTATATTTGGACACTCAAACCCTTGAGAGAGGGGTGAGGACAACAATAATGTTTTGTGAAGCCAATTAGACCAGATTACATGTGTCCAGTGGACATGTGTGTGAAATGGACAGCTATGTATGGGGTGGAATATTTTTTTGGGAACAGATTGCCCATTTTTCTTTGTTTTTTATGGTAAGAGTGGGATGTTGGGGAAGGATAGTAGGTATATTTGGGGAGGTAAGTTGGGTAGGAAGACAGACAAGACAGCATACAGGTGTGGTATATGACACATGTGGGGGATAAACACCTTGGATAGGGAGGGGTGTTTGGAAATTGGAAGCCCATGAGTCCCCAAAAAGAAACAGTGGGACTGAGGTCCACACCCATGGGCAGGCACCACTGCACCTTCATGACCCCGAAGGTGGCTGTGCTGGGGGCTGAGCAAGAGGGGCAGGCTGACCCTTAAACTGTGCCATGTGGCCCTCAAGGTAGTGTAGCAGATCTCCAAACACCCTTTGGAGCTCAGTACATACCAATCCCTGGACCTGACTTCAGTTGACAGGATCCTGTCTATGCCCACTCCCGGGGGGTGAGCCCCATCCCCTGAGGCAGTTACACCCAAAGATGGTGCAGGACCAGAGGACGAGGAGGTCCCAGAGTGGGTCCCAGATGTGCTGGGGCCCGGTGCCATGGCCAGATGAGGTGGGAGAGATGGGTCCATTGGGACCAGCCTTCCCAAATATGCTACGGTCTTTTAGTTTTAGAACATATGTGGGTTGGTAATAGTCAGCACAATCCAAGATTAGTTATAACAGCATGCATAGATAGTCCCATTAACCCAAAACACCAGATTTGGAACAGTTGCATAGCAAACAGAACACATGCATATATGGAACCACAGTGGCCATTACAACAGCATGCAGGTTGCATTGACAGCAACAGGCCACCAATGATAGTATTTCAACATGGAACATTAATAGAAACACATTTCAATATTTGTTGAACAATACAACATATGTCCCAACAGTAGTTTTGGTGTAAACATACCCATTGATTAGTGTGTTTAGATTATTGTTGGAGATATGGTGGGGGGAGGGAGAGATGTCAATTAACAACTTATATATTCTTGCAGTACTCACAACTTTGATGATCATTGCTCTAATCATTATGCTACAGGTATTATTACAATACCATATGGCCTTGGTTTGGGCAGTGGTATGTTTGTACACAGTGTATACTTCAACTATCTTATAGCTAAATTCTGCTTATTTTACCTGGTAGACCTGTGGAGGGAATGTTTGTTAACACTACCTGACTGTTTCTACACATAATCCCAGATTCCTAGTTGTAATTATGCACATATCTCTCAATCTCTTAATGCACAACATCTGGACAAAGCTTGACAACATGGGGTACAATTAAGGGCATATTTTGAATATTGCTCTTATAAACTTTTAGACAGTTATAGAGTAACAGGATTTGTTTTAATTTATATTTTCTGAAGGATTTGACATCTGAAAATCAAATGTATGTCATTATTTAGTGACTACAATTCTGAGATCATCCCAGTGATTTGCCAGGGAGACAGAGGTACAGGCCAAAACTATGAGCCAATTATGTGGACATTCTGTACAGTTGAGAGGTATGATTATACATACAGCTTACTACCACTCCCAGGATTCGAACCATGGCTGTGTGTGCTACAGATACAACTATTAGAGTTTCATCAGAGTGAGGAATTTAGAAACTGCTGTCTGTTCCTTCGTGTTTTCTGTCTAAGTCTCTCTTGGTTGTGCAATCAGATCGTCTGCTTATAACAGTCTTATACAGACATTCCTAGACATATTTTTTATGTAGCACAGTGTGGGTAACAGTGATTAACACAACATTACTATTCAGTGACTGCAACACTAAATGTCATACAATACCAGAGTAAACACAACCAGTCCAGGATTTAGAACTTTATTGCCAGGCAGTTACAGTTTTATTGAAATATCACCTATATAGGACTATTACTGTCATATTGTCTGGTTTATTCAGTACAACCCATACACATGTTTTCATACTGCCAGGTGACTTTCTACTACTTTATATTTATTTGGTATGACTACTACAAGCAGGATTGTTACTCACCAGCATCACGATGCAACCTTTGCAGCCTACTGGCATGGGCTTCCTGATTCACAGCCCACTCAGCTGCAGCTGTAAAGGGAATAGAGAAATATTTAGCCATATTTATCCATCACATACACAGGCTGGACTTTGGTAAACAGTTATTGATATGGATACTTTCACACTGCTGGGACATCACCCCTCTGCCTTGCTTCTTGGATCCACTCATCGAAGAGCTCCCTCTTACAATGCTTCAAGTCAGCATAGTGGTGCCAGACCTGCTCACCAGTCCGAGGGATACCAGTGGCACTTGTGAGATCACGAGCGAGACAGTCCTAGGCTTCTGCTTTATATTGGGAGCCATGGTACTGGCCCTGCAGCAGTTTCTTGTCATGGTTATATACCAAGAGTCCTACCATGACTTTGGACTCCTGTATGCCCCAGCGCTGCACCAGGATGTGCATGCCCTCACCAACACCTGCCATACTGCCTACAGTGGGAAGCTGCAACCAGTTAGGAGCTGTATTCCCACCTGCAAGGTTTAAATATAGCCAATTTCCCACCCTTTGCCATGACTGGATGGTTTTGAATATGCTGAGGTAAGCTAAGCTACAGGCAAACCTTCTTAGTTAAGTTTGCCAGTGCTTAAAGGGACAGGTTCTGCACTGCCTACCAATGGGCAAATCCACTTAGGTGGGCTACTCATTGCTTAGCAGTCATATTTACACAATGCTTACACCTGGTAAGCAGAACTATGTAATGCTAAGCATTGCTTATTTTTTATTTTGTAGACTATCTGCTGTATGGGATTGATTCATCATTCATTACATATTATAAATTTGTTTACTGTCCCTGACATCCCCCAATGTGTTTTCCTTACATTTATTCATATGTAACTATACTGTATGGGGCACTTATGTTTATATGGGGGTTTCACAACTTTATTAAACTGACACCTCTCATCTGGACTTACTACAGTACTCTGGCTAACAAATATATGTTATTTAGCAGATAATTATAAAAAAAAATGTTTATGTACTGCTTTCACATGTAAAATGCAAATTGGTAACAGTGGGGAGCAAACCAGGAATGGCTGTTTACAAAGCATACACTCTAACCACTACACTACTGCTTAAGTTAGATGTCTCTTGCTATTTAACTTCTTGTGCTGTTTAAGCTGGACTAAACATAGCTAAGCAATGGGCACACCCACACAGCTATGCTTAAACTTTATCGCATTTACAAAAAAAAAAATTACTTGTGTTTTTTTTATTTGTAACCTTCAGAATATCCCTGCTAATGCTGAACCTGTTATTCTATCAACTTTCTGCTTTGTGGGATGATTGTCTCTTTTGACTTTGTCCACATTCCTTACTCTGATGGGTTGGGAGGTGTGTGCTATGTGCTTATGCTAAGTGTACTATTCTTTCTACTTTTACCTTGGAAGGGACAAGTATCCCTTATGGCCTTGACCAGATTTCTTATCCTAATGTCTTGGGGGTGTTATGAGTGTTCTCGCTTGTTTTAAATTGCCGAAAGGCAATTCTGGAGTGCAGGTGGCATGTATATTGTGAGAGCTCTGGTCTCAGACCCCTCCCTGTGCTCATACATGGAACCATGTCTGTTTTACAGCATGGCAGCATGCTTTCATACATATGTATGGAGTGCTGCTGTGCTGAACAGGAATGGTCTCTGCCATGCAGGAATAACTTATTCCTGCATGGCTGCTTGCTGAATCCAGGGGGAGAGTCTTTTTCAAAGTGTTGTGAATATATTTCTTGGATGAGAGACCTCTTATATAAGCTGGGATTCCAAGAGAACATTAGAATGTCTTTTTTGACTCCTTCTCACAGGAGGATGTCAGCTAGACACCTCAGTTCAAAGAGATTTTCTTCCACAAAAAAGATCTATATCTAGATATACCTAGGGGTTTCCACTCAGACTTTGGTCACTGTGAGGGAATACCTCAGGAGTTTGGGTGTCATAGCTTCTATAATTCTCATGATACCCTTGACAAGACTACACATGTGAAAGATACACTGGTATCTGAAGTATCCTTGGTTCCAGCACCAACACCCTTTGTCTTTTTAAATCCCAGTGCTATGGTTTCTCAGAAGAGAAATCACTTGGTGGAGTCAAGACAGTTCCCTAAATCTAGATCTCTCCTTTTGCCCCCATGTTCCAAAGCATTCAGTCACCACAGATGTCACAGATATTTCTTGGAGAGTAATTTCAGGAGAGACAAAAGTGCAAGATGTGTGGGACATCAAGGATAGAAGCAAGCATAGAAATATAAAAGAGATGCTTGCTTTGATCAAGGCAATCAACTCTCTGAATCATCTTTGGTGCCCATAACATCTTCAATCTATTACAGACAATACTACAGCATGGAAGAACCGGGTTGTACCCTCTTTGCAGACTGACCATGTTAGCTGTGGATATAGCTACACAGCACAATCTCACTCTACAGGCACCCTACATTCCATCAGAGCAAACTTGTATGGCATCAGAGCTGAGCAGGACAAGAGAAGACCCTCATGAATGGAAACTAGATCTAGGGGGCTTCCAAGATTTGGTCCATCTGTGGGAAGTTCCTCGAGAACTGAGCAATCAGTTGGCAAGATTTTTTTCCAGGACTCCATGCAAGAAGGCCTGGAAGACAGATACATTTTCTTGGACAGGAATGTTCCTGAATGTTTTTTTCCACCCTTTCCACTAATATCCAGGGTACATCTGAAGATTCAGAGGGACTCCCCTAAGATAATTGTGTTCACTCCCTTCTGGCCCAGGCAACTGTAGTTCTTCCTTCTCTTGGAAAAGACCAGGGGTCATTTCCACAAGCTTCTTCACAGACTGGATATACTCACACAAGAACAAGGATGTTAGCTCTACCCTGACACCAATCAACTTCAACCGACTGCCTGAATCATAGAGTCTTAATTCCTTTTAGATACCTCTTTAGTGAACATGTGCAGTGGGTACTAATGTAGACAAGGAAACCTTCTACTAAAAAAATAATATATTAGCAAAAGAAAAAAGACTTTCTAGTTGGTGCCAACAACATGACTAGCACCTATATGCATTATCTTTCCAGCTCTCTCCATCATTATCATCCTAGTCCCTCCCATTTATCCATTCCTCCCATCTAACCATTGCACTTATTCTTTCTAGTTCCTCACATCTAACCTCTACCAGCACAACCTAATAAGATTGCACCCTGTTTGCCACTTATATCTTTTCACTCATATTTAGTCACCACAAAAAACTATTACTTACTAGCCCTTCCTACAGTCTATCTAAGTTCTGCACATGAATACTAAAAACAAAATAGATTCTGTAGGCCCTAAACAACTCACACATACCAAAATGTTAACTCAGTATGGCCTATTACTCATACTTCTCTCCACAGTTGCCCATCTTACAGCTTGTCACTCACAAGTAACCACACCGCAAACCGACCACAAAATGCATCCATTAACCCTAGCCTAAACAAAACCACTTACTTTGAAATATCATCTGCTATCTTCAAGACCACTTTTTTCAACCAACTGAATCACAAAATACCACCACATATAAAAGCTCCAAAAATATCTCACTTAGGTATCACAAACACATCTCCAAACTCATACACTCATTAGTAAAGATAACCAACAAACTTATAATATGTGGGGACATACATCCAAACCCAGGTCCTAGCTACTCCTCCTCAACCCATCCTCAAATTCAAAATATACTTAACCTACCTAAGAAAGGATCAGACCTGTTACTTTTAAACTTAAACCTCAGAAGAATTGTCATTAAGGTTCCCAAGCTTCATGTTACACTCTCGCTTTACTCCCCTGATATATCCATTTTAACAGAGACATGGTTGAAACCACGCATTATGGACAATGAAATAACTTACTCGGGCTATAACATACTTTTTAGTCTGTTTATATGTTGAGACAGTTATCTACATTCCCAGTACTGCACTGACACTTTAAATAGCCATAACTGCTTCTTGCAATCAACTCTGTTAATTAATTTATTAAGTGGATAATTGATATTGTTCATCATTTAACTATGCTATATAAGAAAGAAGTTTTGTTACAATTAAATAGATCTGAAGAAGCGTACAGTCCGTACGTGAAAGCGCTCATCTTTTCCTGTTTGTACTTAAATAAAGAAGTATTTTTGCTGCATTATCGTGGTGGTCTTCATACTGGTGTGTTTCTACGATATCTACTTGGTTTAGTGGTGAAGACCTTTGGAGGCTAGCTGAGGTTGTGTTATACATACTTAGAGCAGAGCAAAAAGATGAAAGAGGAGGAGAAGTACCCAAAGTAGTTAAAAACAACCTTATACTACAACTCCTAAATCTCAGTATAATAACTTCTAACAACTTCTGACTAAACTGCAAATTAACCCTAACAAGTACATAGCCATAATAGCCATTTATAATGACCAGGAAATAATGTTTCCACTACTGAGCACATCTTGCAATGCATTTCAAATGTCATTATCCACAAAAACCATCATCATGGGTGAGTTCAGTACTGACTGGTTAACATGTAACTCACAAAACCCTTGCAATCTTACCTACTTTTATGGCTTCACACAAATCATCCAAACTTAGAATAGACAAAAAATCAAATAAACAGTCTATTTTAAACTGTACCCTAACTAACATCCCTCTCACTATCAAAATGCTGGCTGTCTACATGACAGTCTTAGTGACCACATATCTACCTATCTACTTAGACAGTACATCAACCCTACTAAACTTACCATTTATCACCAAATCTGCAATAAGAAAAATTACAACCTCTAAGACCTGATAAACACTCTAAAAAATGCACCCCCAGAACTGTTTGTGTTAAGGCAAACTATGTCCCATGGCTTACTCATGAAACAAAAACCCTCCTTAAGCTAGCAGTCAAAAGCCCGTGTTTGTGCTTGTTTCCTGCCTTTCCTGTAACTAGTCTAGTCCAGATATAGATTTCCTGTATCCAGGACTGTTTCTAAGCTTCTGAGCAATATCAAAGTCTGCTCTTCATTTTTTCCCTTAGATCTACTATTTCTCTCCTCTCCTACACTTTTACTAGCCTATTAATCTAGCACTTTACCAGACTTCTTGTAGCAATTATTGTAGCACACAAAAGTGCTGCCGGCACTAAACATTCTACAAGGAAACAGCTCCAGTACTTATTATTAATGCCCACCCTGTCCAGGCATGTCTAAAGGTCAGTACCCTGTGCTTCCTCCTATTAACCTGGTGAACTTGAGCATCCTGAGGCAATGTAGCAACTGCCTCATGTACACTGACAACCCTTTTCTTTTACCTCCCAACACTCAGACTTGTGAGAGATGCACTTATATATCCAAATTGGAAGCCATGCACTCTCCAGCCAAGACCGGAATAGCTGGTCAAGAGGAGAAGGTCAACACTTGCACAACACCACATGGAACACATAGCCTTCTAGAACACACACCAGCACTGCCTTTACATAAAAACACAAACTGCACATCCACTTTCATGGAGGGTCTCAATAAAAATCTACCCAAACAGCAGAGACCTCCAAGGCAGAAACACACTCGATCACCACAACACAACACTAATCACGAGACACATAACTCTCCTAAACAGTGTGCCACTCAATCAAAGCCCCTAAGGCAAACAGCATGCCCAACACACTAGTCTTAGGTGACTCTATAGTGAGGCACACTGATGTCCCACTCACTAGGTTGAATAAGGAGAAAGTAACAATCAGCTGGCTGTCAGGTGTTAGGATCCCCCACATAACACATGCACTCAGGTCTCTCAACAACAGGTAGAAATATGACTCTGTCATTGTACATGTGGGTGTAAATGACCTGAGACATATCTCCCTGGACTACATGAAAAGAGACATGGAGGAGCTCTCGGATTATGTAGCCCAGGCGGGTATGAACCTAGCCCTGAGCAGCATCCTTCCATCACCCAGAATGATACCACAGTACAAGCAGAAAATTATTGATTTCAACAAATGGCTATGGTTCTGGTGTCATTCTAAGTGAAACCAGTATCTGTCTGCCTGGGATGACATGATTGATAGACCTCAATGCTTTGCCAGAGATGGCCTGCATCTGTCACCCCCGGGTTTCCGGATACTGGCAAAGGCTCTTGCCACCCCTATAGTGCCTTTTATAGGCAGTGTTCCAAAGACCAAATAACCACCGTAACAGCTACAAACAAATGCAATCTGAGGGTCATGCTGCTTAATGCTAGAAGTCTAAATCTCAAAATGCACTCACTCAGAGCACTCCTTAAAATGGAGAACATTGACATTTGTGCCGTAACAGAGACCTGGTTCAAGGCAGCAGAAAGCATCCCTGCACTACCAGGCTATAACTCATTCCACACCTTTCGGCCCCAGAACTTGGAGCTCCAAAGGCGGTGGCATTTCCATATTCATAAAGGAGGCACACATGTCCAGACTGGTAGCCCAACATAACACATCTGAGACAGTTCAGGTGCAGCTAACATTGGGTAACACAGCGATTCAGGTCGTAGTCTGCTATAGGTCCCCAACCATGTCCCAAGACTCACACTTCATGTTACTAAGCACCCTGGAGAATATTAAAGTCCAACCTAACAGTCCCATACTGGGTGACTTCTACTACCCCTCCATTAACTGGGAAAACTACTCATGTACCGATACAATTGCCAAATGTTTCCTGGAATTCATTCATTTCAATGCCCTGGACCAGCTAGTTCTTTCCCCCACTAGAGGTAGCAACATCCTTGACCTGGTAATTTCTAACATGGGTGACTGTTGCTCTACAACAATAGTCAACTCCTCCCTGGTTAGATCCGACCAGAAACAAACCATCTTGGAAATCCACATCCCCCCCCGCAAAGGTAACCACCATGAAAAAACTTCTCCAAAGCTAACGTTAGGATCCTAAAACCAGAGGTGGCTAACTTCACTGCACCCATGCAAATGGAGATCAGTTGCATGACCAGTGCACTGTACGAACACGTACACAAATGCATGGATCTTGCCATACCCAATATAACCAAGATGCTCTCCTCCAAAACAAGGAAGCCAATCTGGTGGCCCCCTGCCATAAACAAACTCTACAACAGAAGGAGGAAATTGATGCGGAATAAGGTGAAGTCCCAAGACTGGAAAAACTCCCTTATCAGCTTCAACAAAAAGATGAGATCCCTCATCATATCCTCTAAAGCTAGCTATGAAAACAGAATTGCAGCAGATAGTAAAGACAACCACAAGGCCTTCTATAGATATGTAAAGAATCTCCATGGCAATACCCAAATTTGCTCTGAGTAACTGCACAATGGTCCCTCCTATACCGAGCCAACAGATATTGCCAATATACTGGCCAACAGATTCAGTGCCAACTTTACCCCCCCAAGGGACCAGTCACAATACCAGTAGATTGCCAGGCACCCAGTATTACTGCTGCACAGATTAAAACAGCACTATCCAAGGCCAAGAATACAGATTCTATGGTACCTGACAATATCCCTGGCTGTGTTCTCCATGAACTACAGAGTGTACTGGCACCTCACCTGTGTGCCCTGTGCAATCACAGCCTCACCTCAGGCTTTGTCCTTACCAAATATCACACTGCTACAGTCATCTGTATTCACAAAGGAGGAGCGACTACAGACCCTGGGAACTATCACCCCATTAGCCTGATGAGTCTGATATGCAAAGCTATGGAACTCATCATCATGGACCTAATAAACAAGGATATAGGGAATCTCCAAACTCTGGATCCCACAGTTTGGTTTTGTGAATGTTAGATCATGCCTGCTCAACTTGGTCAATGTCTTTGAGTCAGGCACCAGAGCTGTGGATGAAGGCATGGTGGTTCATACAGCCTACCTTGATCTGGCCAAGGCCTTTGAAACCATTCCCTACTCAGGAATCATAGAAAAACTCACTAAGCTAGGCATCAACCCATATATTACTAGACGGGTTGCAAACTGGCTCAAAGTAGAACCCGCAATGTGAAAGTAGCTGACTCCAAGTCAGACTGCCGACCAGTCATGAGTGGAGTACCACAGGGTTTGGTCCTGGGTCCTCTCCTGTTTGGTATCTACTTCTCTGAAGTCCAGGCCAACACAAAGGGACTCTGGCTGACAAAGTTCCCAGACAATTGCAAGTTGGGAGCTATTATTAACTCCACAAGTGATG
Source organism: Protopterus annectens (assembly GCF_019279795.1). Lineage (NCBI taxonomy): Eukaryota > Metazoa > Chordata > Ceratodontiformes > Protopteridae > Protopterus > Protopterus annectens. Next base: position 354,717,173 of record NC_056728.1, on the reverse strand, counting down.
CTGACATCCTACAGAAAGGCCTCACTGAGACCAGCTGGTGTCAGAACCATGGCCTTAAGATCAATGACAAAAAATGTGTCCTCATCCCCTTTGGGAAAAACATGGTTCCCATGAATTATGACATTGATGGTAGTCCACTGAACACAGAAGGCGTTATAAGAGATCTGAGAACACAGGTTGATAGCAACCTCTCTTTTGACCACCACATTGCCACTGTGGTCAGAAAGTCCTTCTATGTGGCACATCTCATTACCAAGGGTTTTGCACCCAGGAAGAAAGAAGTCATTGTCTCCCTCTACTCTTCCCTCATTAGGCGAATCATTGAGTACAATGCCCCATTTGGCATCTACCTCACTAAACACCTGCAACAACTGGAGAGGCTGCAAAAGTACCTCATAAAGAGGATCCGAGGCCTTAAACATTTGTCCTATATGGACAGACTAAAAAAAACTCCAACTATTCTCTGTCTCATATTGCCTACTTAGAGACGATCTCTGGTTGACTTACAAAGCCATGTATAACCCAGCCCTTTTAGAAATGCTACATCTGAAGAAATCCCAATCCCTCCACACCACATGCTCCAGAGACCTCAACCTCATTACCACAATCAACAGAACATGCTGGAGGGACAGGTTCATAACCCAGAGACTGCCCATGCTATGGAATAGACTTCTCATATATGTCAAGCAGATTACCTCACTGGCCCTCTTCAAGAGAAATCTTGATGAGTTGATGGGAAATAGAAAATTCACCCCAGGGATCACTCCAGTGGCTTTACTCGACAGAGGTACTGGGAACTAAGGTCAGGTGGCACAATGCCAGGGTAATCCTATGGGCTAGGCTTGTAACGGCTCCATGACCATTAGCCTAGTTCACACCTATGAACATATCAACCTATGGCATAGCAAAAGTACTCAATCTAATCAATTAGCTTATCAACTTAGTTTCTGTTGTCATTCTAAGGGGGTGCAATATTTGTCAGCATGGAAGGACACAGTCAACAGACCATGATGCTTTGCCAAGGATGGTCTGTATCTCTCCCCTATATGCTTTCAAATATTAACTAAAACATTATATTTCTCATAGTGCCTTTTTTAGGTAATGCCAAACTGAAAGTACTTCTGACTTAGCAAATCAAAACCAAGAAAATCTAAAGGTATTACTTGTCAATGTTAGATTCTGAACAAAAAGCTCCACTCCCTAGAAGCTCTGTTTACCCTAGAGAATGCTGCCATCTGTGTGGTTACTGAGACATGGTTTAAAGCCGTGAAGAGCACACCGACAGTAAAAGGTTATAATGCCTTCCACACATTTAGGCCAGCTACTTCACAGGTAGGGACTAATGGTGGGGGTGTCTCTACATCAAAAATAAATATACTTCAAGGCTGGTCAAACAGGACAATGCACTTGAGCTGCTCCATGTTCAAATCACCATGGGAAAAATCCAATACCACTTCCTTGCAAGCTACAGGTCCCCCTCTGTGACCCAGGAAACCCATACCATGTATGTAAACATATTAGAAACACTAACCATCCAACCCAATACTATATTCATGGGTGACTTTAATTACCCTGTATTAGCTGGGAATCTTATATAACACAAAATGTACATGCACAGAGATTCCTGGATTTTTTAAACACAAACTCCCTGGACCAGATAGTCAATATACCAACCAGGGGTCCAACCATACTGGATGTGGTCCTCACTAATATGGGAGACTGCTGCATACCCCTTACTGTAATGGCTTCCCTGGTAAGGTTAGACCATAAAATGGTCTCCTTTGAAGTAAAAATAAAACCTGGAACCCCAGCTAAACCTGGAATATTCGGTAACAATTCTAAGGCTCACCTCCTGCTATTAAGTGAGAATCTGGCAAAATTTCAAGCCTCCATAAACCCTGAGAACACTGTTGCCTATGCAGAACTGTTCACAGAAAATCTGTGCAAGCATGTAATAGCTGCATTGAGGCAGCTGTACCCACCAGGAAGAAGGACAGAACTAACTCAAAAAATAAGCCACCCTGGTGAAATTACAAAATCAGTAGGCTGTATAACAGGAGGAAGAAAATCATGACAAAAATTATAAGGTGCAGCACCCAGCAGGATTAAAGAATTCTCATGAAACTGAACAAACAACTCAGAGGAAAAATAATGTCTACCAAAGCCAAATTTGAGTTAAGTTTGGCTTCTCAGGTCATGGACAACCACAAAGCATTCTTTAGCTAAGTCCACAGCCTCAAAGGCAATACACAATTGTGTGGAGAGATCATTGTAAATGGAGCCACCTATACTGATCCAGGAGATATAGCAAACCTCCTGGCTGATTAATTTCCAGCTTTACCTCTCTGTCCCTCTCAACCTTCCCTCAGGAAATATCATCAAATATAACTCCCCCTAGTATCATTAGGGAACAGGTCCTTAATGCTCTCTCCAAGACCAAGAACACTGGTCTCTGGCTGACTAAATTTGCAGAAGACTGCAAATTAGGAGCTGTCATTGAATCTCGCACTGACAAAATGTTCTCCAGGAGGGGATGACACAGAAAAACAACTGTTGTCAGAGCCATGGACTAAAACTAAATGCCAAAAGATGCATAATAGTATCCTTTGGTAAGTCATCCATCCCTGGTAACTATCATATTGACAACACATGTCTTAGAGCTCACCCAGTAGACAGGGACTTAGGGACACACATAGATAGTAATCTTGTCTTTGACCATCACTTGTTTACAGTGCTGAGGAAATCATTCTATGCTGCACAACTTATAAACAAAGATATGGGATCTAAGTCCAAGAAAGTCATGGTTCCACTGTATTCGGAATTCATCAAACCTATCACTGAGTACAATGCCCCCTTTGGTATGTACCTAACCAGGCATATCCAACAATTGGAACTTCCACAGAGGTTCCTCACTAAAAGAATACAGGGTGTAATTAATATGTCCTATGCTGACTGCCTCAAGGCCCTATCCCTGTATTCTGTCTCCTACAGGCTTTTGAGGGGAGATCTATGCCTGGCATACAGGGCATTATCAGACGATACTCTGATGGATCTCCTACTTATCCACAAACAAACAGCACCAGAATTACCCATTCTAAAGACTTAAACCTTGCCTGTGATATAAATAGGACCTGTTGGAGAAATAAGTAATTATCCCAGAGACTTTCCTGTCTATAGAACAGGCTCCCAATCCATGTGAAGCAGAGTTCCTCCCTAACCCAATTCAAGTGCAACTTGGACAGCTGGATTGAAAACTGGAAATTCATCTCTGGTTTGGCACCTATGTCTCTAATGGACATAGGTAACCTGTAAATGGTTAATCTCCCAGACCCATATTTACATTTATCAACAGTATCAGAACCTGTCAGAGATCTGGGATGCATGGCTAGGCTTAAAAAGACCCTTGTGGTCATTAGCCTAGTAAACATCTATGAACCTATGAGCAAATCAGAAATAAGGTCAAACACCCATGCAAACTAGAAAAAACAAATTACTACACCAACATTCAACTAAAACATCAAAGAAATCCACAAAAAGTTTGGATTACAATCAAAAAATGTTTCCATCATAGACAAACTACAACACCCACCCATACTATGCCAAACACCTCAGGGACCATTGCTGAACAATACAATAAATATTTCACTGAAAGTATCCCCACACATATTTATTCTTTTCCTACCCGTCCATGTCTTTTCTAAATAAATTGAAACATCCTATCTATAATCAGCTATTACCTCCAAAAACTTCCCTCTTCCCATAATTTATCTTATTCTGACCTACTTCTTCCTCACATTACCCTTCTATACTCTTCTTTTACAAAAGTGAACAGATATCAACCATAGATTATATTTTGCCTGTCCTAGTATCTTCTTTTACTGCTAACTCTATGTCATGTTCACACTTGGCTAGTCCTTCACTATTTATTGAACACCTATATTGTTGCAATTACATTTAAATTTCAGCCAACACTAACGGATTATTATTCATTGTATAAGTATCTTATATTGCTATATTTATGTTATGTGTTTTTACCATTGTATAAAAATGTTATTATGGCAATGTTTTTATGTTATGTTTTTATGTTATGTTTTTATTTATTGTTTTATCTATTCTTTTATGTATTGTCTACTATGTGGACCTTTTCTCCCCAGGCCTCTGCTGAAAATGGGTCCTGGAGATTCCGACTTTCCCAGTAAACAAATGTAACATAAATGAATAAATAACTGTTCTCTGGTTTTACAATATTTGTGTGAGTTACTATCCTATGGCCTTTTTATTTTTCTTTTAAGGTTCATTTGCCATCTGTTTCATCATGTCTGACCATGGATCCTCCTCTTTCAATGAAGTCTTATGACAGGGTTTTTGCATAAGAGGTTTCAAGAAAACTGGTGGTCCCTCCATGGGATCTTAATTTTGTGTTATAGATGTTAACAGTTGCTGCATTTGAACCAGCTGACCTGTCTGACTTGAGGTTTGTGACATTGAAAACAGTTGGATTGATTGCTCTAATATCTACAAGAAAAATATCCAAGTTGAAAGCTCTTATGGTGAATCAAACCTACTTCATTTTCCACAGAGACAGGGTTTCTTTGCAAAATGATCCTTCTTTTATGCCTAAAGTGGTATCTGAACTTACTTTAAACCAAACTATCCATCTCTCCTTTTCTTTCCTGAACCCAAAAATGAGGGAGAAAGGATACTCCATACCTTGAATGTCCACATACAACTTAGATGCTATCTTCACCAAACTAAATCATTCAGAATCTTCAGATCAATTGTTCGTTTCCTGAGAAGGTAAAAAGAAGAGACAACCTGTGTCAAAACATTTCCAAATGATTGTCTAAGGCTATTATCTTTTGTTATATTCACCACAACAAAACAATTCTAGGCAGGGTCAAGGCCAACTCTATCAGGCCTTTTCTTCAGCTATGGGTTTTTAGAAAGGGTTAGATGCTAAAAGCATTCCAGAAGCAACATCTTAGTCCTCTGTACAATCTGTTACAAAGCACTATTAATGATTCTTTTTCTAGGTCTAGATCAGGCTTTTGAAGAACCATTTCCCAGGGGCTTCTAGACCCTTCTTCCACCTCCCAATTGTAGTAAGCTACAGTAATCTACCCATATAGCTAAAGCTACTGCAGCAGTGATCAATATGCTGAACATAGTACAGTTGTGTAAGTAATCTTACCATAGCAGTAGATGTTTGAATGGCCATTGCTGAAGTAGTTACTTTCTCCTTCCACCTTCACTCCACTTGTTTTTTAGTATGTTGTGTACGCCAGAGTGTGGTTATTCATATTTTATTCTTTTTAACATTGTCATTTCAGGGATCATCCTCACTCTCTCTCTGGAGAACTTGACACCCAAACTTGTCTTTTAGTCAGCTCCACTTGAGCTGCCTGACAGTTTGAGTGAGTTTAAGGTGCCCTGAAGCTTTTGAACCTGGATGGCTGTTATATCCTTGGCAGGATATATCTAAGGCTAAGGCTGCTGCAGTAGTGATCATTCAAACTTCTACTGTTATGGTAAGTTTGCTTACGCAATTGTACTTTTGTAAGAATGTATCACAACTTCTTTAGAATCTACTAAAACCTTCACACACCCAGTTTTAAATAACCCTCATAAGTCACATGTTTAAATACACACCTACCCAGGTGCAATGCCATTTAAAAAACTCCACTACCTACATACAATATCAGTCTCCAGAGTGTGGACGAGGGTAAGATGGTCCACACAGCCTATCTGGACCTCGCCAAGGCCTTCAACACCATCCCCCACTCTGGAATCAAAGATAAACTTACTAAGCTGGGCATTAATCCCTACATCACTCAATGGGTTGCCAACTGGCTTACTGACAGAACCCACACTGTAAAAGTAGCCAACTCAAAATCCAGTTCCTGACAAGTGACAAGCGGATCCTGGGACCGCTCCTGTTTGGCATCTACTTCTCTGAAGTACAAGCCAGCACTAAGGGACTCTGGCTAACAAAGTTCGCAGATGACTGCAAACTGGGAGCCATTATTGAATCCCCAAATGATGTGGATATTCTACAAAAGAGCCTTACAGAAACAGATGCTTGGTGCCAGAGCCATGGGATCAAACTCAATGCCAAGAAATGTATAGTTATCCCCTTTGGGAAAAACCATGTACCCATGAATTACCACATAAGTGGCAGTACACTAAACACCAAAAGTGTGATAAGGGACTTAGGGACACAGGTGGAAAGTGGTCTCACCTTCGATAACCACATAGCCACAACAGTCAGGAAATCCTTCTATGTGGTACACCTCATCACTAAGGGCTTTTCATCCAGAAAAAAGGAGGTCATTGTCCCACTGTACTCATCCCTCATTAGACCCATTATAGAGTACAACACCACATTTGGTATGTACCTCACAAGACATCTGTAACAACTTGAAAGACCACAGAAATACCTCATTAAAAGAATCACAGGCCTAAAGCAGATGCCCTATGCTGACCGGCTAAAGAACCTCCAGCTATACTCTATTGCATATCACCTACTCAGAAACGATCTCTGCTTAACATACAAGACCATATCAAACCCAGTGGTGTTGGACATGCTACATTTAAAGAAATCCCAATCCCTCAGAGCCACATGCTCCAGGGATCTAAACCTGGTCATCACAATGAACAAAACATGCTGGAGGGATATCCTGACCCAGAGACTCCCCATGCTCTGGGACAGACTGCCCATACATGTCAGGCTGAGCACCTCTTTGGTCCTCTTCAAAAGGAACCTTGACGATTGGATGGGAGATGGGAAATTCACCCCAGGGATCAAATCAGTCACCCTGCTAGACAGGGGACCAGGGAAGTAAATATTCTGCAAAGAAATAGCCAGGGAATTGTTATGGCTATGCTTGTATAGGCCCTAGAGCCAGTAGCCTAGCACCAACCTATGAACATATGAACATGCTATAAAATAAAAACTACATATTGTATTAAAACAGGTGAACCATAACATTTAAGACATGAATAAATAAAATATTGGCTTAAATAAACTTAAACATAATAAGACATCAACCTAAGAATGCTAGCAATAGAAATAGAATCATTTAACCAGGGGGCAGTATGACGTTTAGTTTCAGTGCCAAAACAATTCTTTGCATTCTATTAAATCCTGCCATGGCCCTCCCAAGAAACTTTTGTATACTATATCAATTCCAAAGAATAAAAACTCAATGTCTGGATTATTTTCCACATGACAATGTAAAGAATTTGTGTTTCTCTTATGTTTAATGTCATTAATGTGTTCATAAATCTTCTCCTTGAAAAGACAGACAGTCTTTCCAACATAAAAACTAGGGCATTGTGTGCACAAAGCTAAATATATGATACCCACTGATTTACATGTACAATGAAAATTAGTTCTAATTAAAATATTATTAATTTGTACTTCTGTATTCTCCAAAATAAATGGGCACTCTGAATAAGTGACACGTTTGAAAGTACCCCATCCCCTTTCACTAACATTAACAAATGGTGTTTCCTTAATTTCTAATAAATTCTTTATACATCTAGCCCATCTAGAGACAAATCTTGGCCCATTACCCAGAATGTTGGTAATCCCATCAAAAGCTTTGAAAATAACTCAATTCTGTTTGATAATATCTTGAATAAATGGATATTCATGAGTAAATATGGTTATGAAGGAACAAGAATAACTGTCTTTTTAAACCATTTGAACTTAATTTTCAACCTCATTTAGGTGCCCGTTGATAGTTAAAATAGGTGTAATGTATGCTTGCCTTCTTTTACCTGAAACTTCCTCAAAAAATTCATTAATAATACCAAAGGGATACCCTCTAGCAATGAACATTTCCCTGAATTTAATACATCCTTCATTAAACTGGACATCATCTGAAATCATACGGGCTAACCTAATATACTGCCCTTTGATAATTCCCCTTTTTTGATGGACTGGTTGGCAACTACTATAGTGCAATAAACTGTTATATATATAGTACTCTGTAACAGCTTTTTGTCATCATCTTTAAAGTGGATTTGAAATAATATATTAGGTCAATGACAATAATGGATCAGTTAAGGAAAGTAACCTTTTAAAATAAAAGGACTCACAATGCCAAGTCCTGAAATGTTTAGACTGAATAATCAAAAATCCAGTCAGACAGTGTGTAAATTATTTGTGTGTACAATACAATGGGTAATATGTTACAGAACCAGAGAAACTGTAGAGGAAACTCCAGTATAGTAATAGGTACTTCTTTCTTTATCAGAAGTATTCTGCATAGCAGTAACTGTCTAATTCACTATTATTAAAGTGTCATTAGTTTTTTCAGCTTCTTTCATGGCACATTAAAACCAGTAATATTGTTTTAAACAAGCATTTTCATCACTATAAATGACATATTCCACTATACTGTGATGATTCGCTGCTTGAGTATATTATATTTACACTGTATTTATATAAAGGATACAACTTTCCCTGAACTATAATTAGGATGACCACAAGATGTCACTAAACAGAAATTAGTACCAGGTGTCTTTAAGTCTGCAGATCTCTTCTTTTTCCTTCTTCCAACAACATTCTGCTTTCTTTTCCTTCTTTTCATTATTCCAATTTGTAAACGATAAGGAGCACAAAAACTACATGGATATCTTTTAAAAATTAACTAGATTACTTTTAAATGTTCTATTTTTGTGTTTCTGCTGCTCAGTTTAACATTCTAAAAGTTCACTTCCTGTAAATGAGGGTTAAAGTTCAAAATACATTTCTTATAGCACAGGCAATTTGAGCATGGAATCCTGACTGTTATAAGTTAAAAAACTGCTTGAGGTATGTGACAAAGAACATTTTAAAGGAATTTAACTAGCACTAGAAAGGAAAAGGGACTAAAAAAGCTGTTAGTTTAAAAAGCAGCTTACAACTGTGTTTAACACTCGTAAATTAAACAGAAAGCCTTTTTTTACTTTTAGTAAGAACAAGTACTATTTTTTAAATTGACTTAATACTTATATAAATAAATGTACCAGTAGTTAATAGCATCACTAATTCTTTGAATAAGAGCCCAAGTAATGAACAAATGCCACACAAGTTAAACCTATTAAAAGAAAGTGAGGTAATGTATATAAATGATTTTCATATAGCCAAAACCACTCAACATCCACTGCACATAGATAAAGCTTATCACATACAACCACATCCACCAGACAGAAAAAACAAAAATAAAAAAAAAACATATTACTTGAAATTATGTATAGAAAGTATATATACATTAAGTGGATTTGTTAAACATGTTAATATACCACCCACCCCACACACACATACTACTCTCTATGTTAGAAAATAATGTTTGAGAGGATTTAAATAAAATAATAGAGACTTATAAGTAATAGTAATGTTTTATATATATATACACACACACAAACACACACACACACACACACACACACACACACACACACACACACACACACACACACACACACACACAAACACATACACACACACACACACACACACACGCGTACACAGACACACACACACACACACACACACACACACACACACACACACACACACACACACACACACACGCGCGCACTATCTTAGATACTGTCAATACACATCCCCACCACATACACACTACTCTCTATGTTTGAAAATAATGTTAGAGAGAAGTAAAATAAAATAATAAAGGGACTTATAACTAATAGTAGTAATAATATTAATACACTATTTCAGATACTATAGAAAATGTATATTGATAAAGTATAATATTTTTGTTCGTCTTACCTTGTATTTAATGATGACCTGTAATAGATGATAAAACTGAACATCTGTGAGCAAGCTATTTAGGCAGAATAGAAAATGAGAACAACATTACTTTTCTTTATTTTTTTACTATTTTTGTCGTTCAAAGACTAGTCTTTTCTTGTTGCTTGTCTCTTTAAGTTGACAAGAGTCCAATCCACAATTTCTGATTGATCAAAAAGTTTCATTTACTGAGAAAAATCCGCTGCATCTTCTAGAGAATTGAATGTTTTCTGACCTTTTGGTAAAAAGATCTTAATTCTGGCTGAAAAAAATAGTTGATCTTTAATGTTTAGCTTCTTCAAGTCTGTTATGAATATAATACATGCTTTCCTTTTGGTCATAACAGATGCATACAGTCATTGTCAAACCTGATAGTGCTGTTCTTTATTTTTATCAGAGTATTAGCTCAAACAGTCTTCAGCACCAGGTCCTTGTCTTGGCTGGAAATAAATTTTACAATAATAGATCTGGGGACTGGAGAATTTTTCTTCAAAGAAGATGTTGAAAGAGCTCCTGGTAGATTTAGAATTTTAGGCATCCAGTTAGCAAAACTGCAACATATTGTCTCCTTCTTCATTATCTGATATTCCATATTTCCTAGTATTAGTTCTTCTAGAACTACTTTCGAGGGCCTCTATTTTTTCCATAAGCAAAGTAGTTTGTTTTAACAGGAATTACATGTGATTCTCACTCTCTGCCATTCTGCTATCTATGTCATCCAATGTGTCCTCCATTGCTGAAATCTGAACAGATTGTTGTTTTATGATATATTTTAACATTCTGTTTGTTTCTTGGAATCTTCTTTTATATTGTCCATTTTGATCTCAAGTTTATCAAATTTAATAGAAAGTTCCTGGATACTGCCCATTATAGACTGTAGTTCCTTTTTCACTGAGTTGTCTTGCGAGTTCACGTTTGAGTGTCTCATTTTGTCACAATTGTGAATAAAATGTCTGACAGGAAATGTCAAGGAAAAAACATAAAAACTTGATTTTTCTTTCAAATAGTTGTTCAAGTTTGTTTAAAAGGCTCAAAATGTATAAGAAAATAAGTTTTTGTTAAGGTTGTATAATAAAATCCTGCCAGAAAAAAGAAAATAAAGCAGAGCTAAAACATTGTGCGGTTAGCAGTTTGCCATCTTGGCCATGCCCATCCTAAATGACCACTAAGATATAATTTTGTGAAGCAAGCTGGAATGCAAGCTGTGGCTACTTCTTGTGTGAAACAGAAATATATTAAAGCAACCATTATTTTTACCTCAGTGAGATGTACACAGTCACCAGTGTAGCCACAACTGTTTTCTGGGGAAGACTGTCTGTGAAGAAAAGTGACTTGTTACTGTTTGCCCAATTTCTGCAGTCATCAGTCCATGACTTTGCAGGACTAATGTATATATTTGTGTGAACAAAGCTGATTTTTTTAAACTGTTGCTATTGTTTGATCAAAAAGATATTAGGATACAATCAGTGTTCTTATCTGTCCTGATTTTTTAGACCATCAATGATGTTGCCTCATATTTTACTTTCTGTTGTTTTGATAAATCATTAGGATTGCAGTCCCTAAATATTGGCAGGCATTTGAGTTTCAGACTTCACATCCTTCAGCATTGTATAAAATAAGTAGATTTTTTTTTGACGTCTGGACATCCTTCAGCGTTTTATATTATAAGTGGCTAACTCTTGAGGTCAAGGTAAGACATATGTGGAAACATCCAATCATTGTCACAGTAGCACAGTGATTACTGTTGCTACCCCTATGCTGTTAGTTCTCCAGTTGAGTTCTTCACTGTGGCTCCTTCTGCATTGAGTATGCATGTCCTTCCTGTCACTTTGTGGATTTTAGCCAGGTGCTCTTGTTCTACCAACACCTCAAAGAGATGTCATAGGTAAATCAGAGTTCCTCCAAGATGTCTCATACAGTATGAGTGGTGTGTGTGTGTGTGTGTGTGTGTGTGTGTGTGTGTGTGTGTGTGTGTGTGTGTGTGTGTGTGTGTGTGTGTGTAATTGATTGTATGTGTGGACATGCAATATTGGAGGCACATAAATAACTTCCCTGGATAGCAGTTAAAAAAATCATTATCTTTCAAAAACAAGGCAGAAAATGCAAAGCAGAGCATGCAGACCCAGTCACTTGGTGATCCACTGCCCCTAAGCTGTATAAGAGGATTTTGACACAGGCTTAGTAAGGGAGCTTGAAAATTGGACCTGCTTAGAGGTGTGCTCAGAAGGTTTCTATAGCTTATATGGAGCTTGGCACAATATAGTAATTATTTCTTAATGTTGCTCACAGTAAGATGTCAGAGATTTGCACAGAAGGCCACTGTAGCTTGTATAGTTTCAGTGTTCTGCCTAGCAGTAACAAGCTTGAATTCATTACTTCTTCTTCTTCTTCTTTCGGCTGCTCCTGTTAGGGGTCGTCACAGCAGATCAACTGTTTCCATTTCTTCCTGTCCTCTGCATCTTGCTCTGTCACACCAACCACATGCATGTCCTCTCTTACCACATCCATAAACCTTATCTTAGGCCTTCCTCTTTTCCTGTTACCTGGCAGCTTCATCCTTAGCATCTTTTTCCCAATATACTCTGCATTACTCCTCAGCACATGCCAAACAAACGTAATCTTGCCTCTCTGGCTTTGTCTCCAAACCTTCCAACCTGGGCTGACCCTCTAATATACTTATTCCTAATCCTTCCCATCCTCATCACATCCAGTGCAAATCTTAACATCTTCAACTCTGCCATGTCAAGCTCTGACTCCTGTCTTTTTGTTAATGCCACTGTCTCCAACCCATATAACATAGCTGGTCTCACTACCCCCTTGTAGACCTTTCCTTTCACTCTTACTGGTACTTGTCTGTCACAAATCACTCCTGACACTCTTCTCCACCCACTCCATCCTGCCTGTACTCTCTTCTTCACCTCTCTTCCACACTCACCATTACTCTGAATTGTTGATCCCAAGTACTTAAACTCATCCACCTTCGCCATCTCTACTCCCTGCATCCTCACCATTCCTCTATCCTTCCTCTCTTTCACACGCATATATTCTTTCTTAGTCCTGCTGACCTTCATTCTTCTTCTCTCTAGAGCATATCTCCACCTCTCCAGGGTCTCCTCTACCTGTTCCCTACTCTCACTACAGATCATAATGTCATCTGCAAACATCATAGCCCACGAGGACTCCTGTCTGATCTCGTCTGTCAACCTGTCCATCACCAATGCAAATAAGAAAGGGCTCAGAGCTGATCCTTGATATAATCCCACCTCCACCTTAAACGCATCCGTCACTCCCACCGCAGACCTCAATGCTGTCACACTACCCTCATACATATCCTGTACCACTCATACATACTTCTCTGACACTCCCGACTTCCTCAAACAATACCACAACTACTCTCTAGGCACCCTGTCATATGCTTTCTCTAAATCCACAAAGACACAATGCAACTCCTTCTGACCTCTGTACTTCTCCATCAACACTCTCAGAGCAAACACTGCATCTGTAGTGCTTTTTCCTGACATGAAACCATACTGCTGATCACTAATCATCACCTCCCTTCTTAACCTAGCATCCACTACTCTTTCCCATAATTTCATGCTATGACTGATCAGTTTAATCCCTCTGTAGTTACTACAGCTCTGCACATCACCCTTATTCTTAAAAATCGGTACCAAAACACTTTTTCTCCATTCCTTAGGCATCCTCTCACTTTCCAAGATTTCATTAAACAATCTAGTTAAAAACTCCACTGCCATTTCACCTAAACAGCTCCATGCTTCCACAGGTATGTCATCTGGACCAACAGCCTTTCTGTTCTTCATCCTCTTCATAGCTATCCTCACTTCCTCCTTGCTAATCCACTGCACTTCATGATTCACTATCCACACATCATCCAACCTTCTCTCCCTCTCATTCTCTTCATTCATCAACCCTTCAAAGTACTCATTCCATCTGCACAACACACTCTCCTCGCTTGTGAGTATGTTTCCCTCATTATCCTTTATCACCCTTACCTGCTGCACATCTTTACTAGCTTGGTCCCTCTGTCTAGCCAATCAGTACAGGTCCTTTTCTCCCTCCTTAGTGTCCAACCTTTTATACAACTCTTCATATGCCTTATCCTTAGCCATCACCACCTCTCTCTTTGCCATGCACCTCATCTCCTTATACTCTTGTCTACTTTCTTCATCTCTTTGACAATCCCACTTCTTCTTAGCCAACCTCTTTTTCTGTATACTCTCCTGTACTTCTTCATTCCACCACCAGGTCTCCTTGTCCTCCTTCCTCTTTCCAGATGTCACACCAAGCACCTTTCTAGCCATCTCTCTTACTAGCTCTGCTGTAGTTACCCAGCTATTCGGTAACTCTTCACTGCCACCCAGTGCCTGTCTTAACTCTTCCCTGAACATCACCTCACAATTACCCTTTTTCAATTTCCTCCATTTGATCCTAGGTGCTGCCCTCACACTCATTCTCCTCTTCTTGATCACCAATGTCATCCAACAAACCACCATCCTAAGCTGCCTAACTACACTTTCCCCTGCCACCACTTTACAGTCTCCAATTTCCTTCAGACTGGCCCTTCTACGTAAGATAAAATCCACCTGTGTGCATCTTCCTCCACTCTTGTATGTCACCCTTTGCTCCTCCCTCTTGTTAAAATACGTATTCATCACAGCCATGTCCATCCTTTTCGCAAAGTCCACTACCATCTGACCTTCTGCATTCCTTTGCTTAACACCATACCTACCCATCACTTACTCATCCCCTTTGTTCCCTTCACCAACATGCCCATTGAAATCTGCTCCAATCACCAGTCTCTCATCCTTGGGTACAGTCATCACCACTTCATCCAACTCACTCCAAAGTTTTCTTTCTCATCCATCGCCCACCCAACTTGTGGAGCATATGCACTAACAACATTCATCATTACACCATCAATTTCCAGCTTCGTAAACATCATTCTATCCGACACTCTTTTCACCTCCAAAACACTCTTAGCATACTGTTCTTTCAGGATAATGCCTACACCATTTCTCCTCCAATCCACACCATGATAAAACAATTTGAAACCACCTCTGATACACCTAGCCTTGCTCCCCTTCCATCTGTTCTCTTGCACACACAATATACCAACCTTCCTTCGGTCCATCATATCAGCTAGCTCTTTCCCTATAACAGTCATACTGCCAACATTCAAAGTTCCGACCCTCACTATCACAGTCCTAGCCTTTACCTGCCTTTGGGCATGCCTTCCCCCTCTTGTCCTCCTTTGGCCAACAGTAGCCCAAATTCCACCAGCACCCTGTTGGCCAACAGTACTGGTGGCAGTCATTGTTAACCCAGGCCTCGGCCAATCCGGTATGTTTTTCTGTACTGTTATCTGCATGTATGATTTGGCAAAATTTTACGCCGGATGCCCTTCCTGACACAACCATCTCTATTTATCCAGGCTTGGGACCGGCACAAAGAAATGCACTGGCTTGTGCATCCCCAGTGGCTGGGTTCTTGAATTCATTACTCTAATCCCTATTTTTTTTACTTTCTTAACAAGCAAAGATCAGACATATACACATGTAGTGATCTTTTGGGGGTAGGGATATGGTGGCATACTATGTATATATATATATGCCTGACAGCAACAAGTTGAACTGTATTACTGTGGCATTTTGTTTACAACTTTTATCCCAGTCTGACATTAGTTAGGTCCACAGTAGATGGCTGACTTTTGTGGGGTAGTGGTGAGGAGGTGTGCTGTTTATATGCATGAACGCCACAATGTAAAATATATGCTTTCTGCCATTTATTCCTTCACTTACATCCCAGTGTAACACCAGAGGGATGTATATAAAGGTGAATTAGGGAAGCAGTACTGTTTCCATATATATAATATGTATCCTGTTAAGTGTTAGTATTTTCATTTTGATGAGAAATACTTTGCTTCTTGATATTTAACATTAAGCCATCTGGACAACTTATTCTTTCGTGAAATAAAATAAAATTGAATTTCTTTCCTTAAGATTTTTGCTCAGGGCATCTCTGGATCAAAAGGTTGGAAAACAGTTCCAAAATGTACCTTAGAGTATCTAGGACCCCATGGTTTATACAGTTGTTTCAGTTCAGTTTTGATCACTAGGAGTGTGTGAGAAGGGATGGAGCTGAAGAGAAAGACAAGGGATGGAAACCAAAAAAGAAGTCATCCAGATGATGCAGGAAGCTGGGAGGGCAAACAACAGCAATTTGATGTAAACATAATACCTAATATTTTTAATTCCATTTATGCCTTTTTAAGATTTGCACAGAATGTATTTGCTTTCTGCAGTGAGGCAACTCACAATGCCTCCTAGCTTTAGATGTATTTCTAAATATGCAGAATATGAAAAGAAATGAGGGAATGTATTAAGAAGAACAATGTGTACTACTAAATTACTTCTGGCACTCAAGTTTGGTCTGCAGTATCCCCCCCATTCATAACTGTTCTGGATCCACCACTGGTAGGATTTAAAACCATGTTGTAAGTGATGGAGTGCTGAATGGCTCAGTGACATGATATGTATACTGGGATAGCCTAAGCCCTGTGTGTGACATTATTCCATGACTAGAAGTATTTTTAGGGTAAGACAATTCTTTAGGACACCTGCCAGTTAAGAGGATCTGATTGTCAACCACATGAAGGGAGTGTCTGTATTCAGAGTGTTGGGGGCAGGTTGTATTGTCTGTCAGTTGCAGATGGTCATAATTGATTATAATTCAAAATGGCTAATAAAAAACTTCCACTGGTGCAGTTTAGGAGGTATTTGCTGACAAAGTCTGAGCTAAAATGACATCTTCTGAGTCACCAAGTGGATCAACCAGCACTGATGTTGCACATCAGGAAGAGCACTTATAAGTGAGAGCTCAGCAGAAAGTGTGTATCATAGACAGTGCACTATACTATATAGACCTCATCATGTTCCACCACACAGGACAAAGGCAACAGCTACTCCAAACCTTACCACTGTAGAATACATAGTTGGTGAAGGAGATGGGGATTTCAATATGGAACGGGCCAACTTCACTCTTACTTTCCAAGAACATGGATGTCTCATCAGATATCAACACAAACACTGGATGATGTGAGTCTTACAGATAGCCAGAGCTCTTTCAGTTTATTATTTATTTATTTGCATCAGAACTTCTTTACCAGGAAAATCCAACTGAGCAGTGCCTTTTTTCAGCAGAGGTCCAGGGAGAAAAGCTCCATTATATAGACATAGTGGGCATCAACTGCATTGTTTAATCATTTGCAGTCAAATTCATACATGAGCAACAGTTCCATTATTCAGACATCCTTGACATCAGTTACATAATTTACAAACTATTGTGATTAAAAATAACAGTTAATTAGCTTGTATATGAATACTCTTTTTAAGATAAAGAGTTAGAGCAGTCTAAAGAAAGGAAGTGAGGGAGGAGGCACAAGGAAGATAAAGAAAATAAGCTGAAGGAAGGCATAGATGTGATAATAGTACATTAACTTTTGTACAGCAGAAAGGTGTAGCACAAATTCATATAGCTATGTTAATACCAGTTTAACTAGGGGTGAAGCAGGTGCACAACCATGTATCTATTAGATGGGGCTTTCGTTGGAATTTAAATTATTTCACGTTGCAGAATGTTAAGTGTAGTGGGATGATATTCCACCTATTAACAACACAGTTTAAATCCTGCATTGTTAGGTTTAGTTATGGCGAATCATGATTTGTCAGTAGAGAGTAGAGGTCTTCTCATAGCGTAAGGCTGAATGATGGAATGAAGAGATGGGAATTTTTCAGGGTTGTGCAGTAGTTTGAAATATTTAATTAATTGTGAGTACAACAGAGAATTATTTAGTTAGAGCCAGTTTAGTTGTTTTGGATAGGGGTAATTATGTGATTTATATTCTTTGTTGGCTGCGGATTTTATTGTAGCATTGTTCTGCTTTGGCTGATAGGAGTTGAAATTAGCTAAGAGGCATATAATAGGGTGGGAGTAGCAAATAAGTGGCTATGTTATGTTTAGCAGAGTCAGCAAAGTAGTGTTTTACTCTAGAGACAACCTAGCTTTTAATGTGTCTTCTTTATGGTTTGCTGAAGATGAAGATCAAATTTCAAGTGGTTGTTTATTATCGGACCTAGTAGTTTGGTGTGGAATACCAGTCTTATATTTGTCTTCTTGGATGACAGTATATTAAAGGTAGTCTTTTGAGAAGAGAGAGTTGGGAGGGAACAGTAGTAACTTTTTTTTTTGGATTCAGGAGGAGTTGTGAGTTGTCAAGCCAAGCTTCTATGGAGCAGAAGGATTTTTGGTTGAGTGTTTGGAGCATGGGTATTGTCCTAGCTGCACATATTAGAGTGAGTCATTGGGATAATGTACTATATGGGTCTCTTTGGCTGCTGTTGATAAGTAAGTTAAACATAGTGGTCCTAGGATGAAGCCTTGTGGAACTCCAATGGATATAGAAAGGTAAGAGGATAAATCATCTTGCCATTTCACTGCTTGAGACAATTAGTGATATAACTAAGAAACCAGTTAAGCAAGGATGGTGAATACCCCATACAAAAAGAGTTTACTTAGGCTAATTTGATGATTGACTGTGTTGAATGCCTTGGCTAGATCCAAAAATAGGGTTGAAAGTAGAAGACCTGAATTTCTGTTACAATTTATTATATCTGTGAACCTTAGAAGAGCAGTGGTTGTACTACAATTGGGTCTGTAACCATGCTGTAAGGGAGAGAGGATGTTAAGAGAAGTAATATATGTGGTAAACTGAGAATGAATACATCTTACTAAGATTTTGGATACGTGTGTGAGAATGGCAATTGGTCTATAGCTCGTGAGCTTGATTGATAAGCCAGCTTTATGGAGGGGTATTATATAGGACTTTTTCTATAAGGTGGGGACAATGTTTTCTTGGATTGAGTGGTTTATTAGAATTGAGACAGGATATGCAAGACTATCTGCAGTGAGTTTGAGTTATTCAGATGGAAGTTGGTCTAGTGCAGTAGTTTTTGTCTTAAGGGTATGTTGGTATTTTCTAATTGTAGATGTTGGCAATAGGCTGAGCGTGAAGGCCCATTGTGGCTTCAGTGATTGGAGTGGGATGACTGGATTTGTAGTACATTTGTTTTACAGGAGGGTGATTACTGTATTTATAAAATGAGACTTAAAATGTGAAGCAATGCTTTGGAAGTTATTGGTTAGGGATGGCAATCCCCAGGTCCCCTTGCAATCTTGGCCTTAATACTAAACAATCAAGTGTACAAATATGTATTGAATGTTTTAGAATATTTTTATTTAAGGATGACCCAAATGGGTGTCAAGGTCTCACCTCCCTAATCCATGGTGAAGCAAATAGATACACATTACAGATACTAAACCAATGGAAATGTGTCCAGTATATTTCACCATTGGATGGTATGTGTATGCGTTCCTGGGCATATCCCTTTTAAATGGAATAGTTCAGAAGCCACAATTTACTGTTAATCTACTGCCCTCTGCAGCATTTTCTCATAGTCAGGGATAGCTTCCCATCTATACTGATATTTATGAATTTCAATACCAGTGAAAAATCCACACAACCATCCTCCAGACTTAAATAAATCACTGAATTATTTGTTTCTTACAAAAAAAATGTCAATAAATAAAACCACCATCTACATATCAAGAAAGTACATATGCATTTGAGTCCTGTCTCATATTTAAAGGGCATCTTAGGTTTAAGCACTATATACTTTTAAAAGATCAAGGATGGGCTTTGTAAAAGCTATGATATTTGTAAAGGTTCTGTCAAGGCCATCAGTGAGTGATGAGTGTGGAATTTCATTGTATATTTAGAAAGATCAGCTGCAGTGCAAATAACAGAGTAGGATATATCTGAATCACTGCCTGGAACCAGAAGTCAGAGAAATGATGCTCAGTATGACCAGCCAATGAAAGGCTAACCACCAAGGACATGGTTGTACATTTGTTGGGTTTCCTAGCTGAGAAGGCCTACATCATATTCCAAAACTAGATTTACTCCATTCCCGAATAGTAAGCAGATATGGGTCAGGTATGCCACCTCAGTTAAGGATAGCAAGATAGACGATGACAACAGAACTAGAAGCTTCAGACTGCATAAAAAAAAAAAAAAAACAATCGTGGTTTGCCAGATCCAAAGCAAAGCAAACTGCACACATGCTAACTACTCAACACACACAGGGACAAAAACAATGTGAAAACACTCACAGTTGAACCAGAAGGATGTCAAATAACAAAAAAAAAAAAAAAAAGGAAAAGGAAAAAAATAAAATCATTATTAGAGTAGACTCTGTGGACCTTGCTCAAAGTTCTCTCAGCAATGATTCTGCAGAGTATTTTAAAATGTAGCACACCCCTCACCCAGTTTACCAGAATACATAATACGAACAACACATGGGTCTACATCTTCCTGCTTTAGGAAGCTCTACCTCAAAGTTTGTAAATAAAAATTTTGATTTTCAAGCACATTTTAAATATTTCTGAAGGAAAGCTGTTTAAATGTAGCCAAATTGAGATTGCACTCATGTCTTGTTTACCCACTGAGATAGAGAAAGACATGAAAATGACCTCATTAGCATAGATATGTATCTAAAAATTTTTAATTACGTATGTCATGTCAAAGCATTTTGTCATTTCCATGGAAATGAGCAGCATTTTAGGTAATGAAGATGACTAAAGATTATGCAGTAGTACAGCAGGTTATACACAGCCTGTGTCATTGTGTAGTCTAAATAAATAAATTGGTTTTCATGGTGAGCAGCCCACAGCAATTTGAGGATTAATCCAGTCAAGCTGTTGGGCTGTGATGTGTGCAAAAGGAAAATCTAGTAAATTGAGCTGCTTCTTTTTACATTTTCCACTTTTGATTTCTACAGCTGCCTTGCAAGAAGTTCTTTTGACACGTGACAGCAAAGAAGTCCTGTATTTTGGGGAACTGGCTGGATTAAAAATAAATTTTGGAAAAGAAAATATGTTGCACATTTTACTGCCTAAATCTAATTTTTATTTTAAATTACTACTTCATTTCAAGTGTTTGGGAGGAATTCAATAAAGTCTACATGGAGTGATTTTCCATGTAGGCATAGTGGCACAGAGCTTACACAGAATTAAGCAGCCGTACAATCCAATAAATAGAGTAGAGGGGTGTGCAGGGTGCTGGAGTGATCCAGCAAGTAGAAAGGCTGTCCTGCAGACCCTGTGTTGATTTCCGAAGTGTACACAGAAAATTTCCATGAACAAGAAAATAAAAATTCAACAGGGACTGTAAAAGCCCATTTAGAAGGTCAGAAGTTGCATAGTAGGCACAGATATGTGCAAAGCTATGCCCAGTGTCCAAAAAATAATGCAAAATAATGTAATATAATTTTTTTTAAATACCCATATTACATTTGCATGACGAGCAGCAGTCTACAAATGTACCATTACACAAAAAAATATTTAAAAGTTTAAAAATGAAAAATAAGAAATATGTGAGAATAATGCATTATAGGGCCTGATTGGGGTATGTACAATGATAGATTTCAGTGGTTGCTAAGGAGGCAGGGCCTGGAATAGTGTAGTATCCAGGTTGTGTGCACAGAACTGCATGCAAATGAGCTGGGGTTACTGAATAGCAAAAATGGGCTACTATGTCCGCAGATAAAATCCATGTAGCACCAGAACCATGTTGGTGTCCACAGAAGAGCTAGCTGACATCAAAAGGGGATGTGTCACTATATGTTTAAGCAGATTGGAGTTCAGCAGCACCCATTTGCGTGGTGCTGCTCAGCTAAGCAGGGGGGTGTCCAGTGCTGCTAAGCTTCAGGGCGCTTGTTTCAGCTGCTTTAAGCATGTTTGCACAATGTGCCACTGTGCTTAACAGGGAAGGCAGTTAAAAAAAAAAGGGAAACAGCCTGTGAATGTCAGTCATGTATAAATTACTGATAACCCCTGTTCCACTTATACTGGGCCATTTAAATCCCTCAATGATGTACTTAGCAGGTGGAATGCATCATAGTTAGCCAATCACACAGGCTGCATCTGCAGCAGACCACTATAAATGATGCATACAGCCTACAGTCTGACTTCTCCCTCATACTCTGCACCATTGGAGTACAGACATGAGAATTTTAAATGACAGAATACTAAGGGCTGCTGCTGTTCTGCTACATCTGTATGTGCTAGATGCTGAGGTCAGTGCTGATGCTGCTGCTGACAATAGGCCTAGACAGAGAAGGAGAAGAGTGTTCAGGCCCAGGGTAACCTTCCAGGAGCTACATGAGCTGGAGATAGTAAAGCACTACAGGGTGGACAGGGACATATTACAAGAGCTCACTGAGCTTTGCCATCCTCAACTCAGACCCAGAGCCAACAGAGGGAAACCCGTCCCAGTGGAAATAAAGTTATGTGTAGCTCTTAGAATACTACTTACAGGTACTTTTCAAAGACCAACTGGGGACATGGTGGGGGTGTCACAGACATCAGCATACAGGGTACTCCATCAGTTCCTGGCTGCTATGCAAACACATGCCAGTGAGCGCATTTATTTATCCTGCAACCCTGAGGAGAGAGGCAGCAGTATGCATCTCTTCTACCATGTAGCACACTACCCCTGAGGTACTGGGTGCCATTGACTGCACTCATGTGCACATCAAAACACTGTCTGGTGAGGAGGGTAGAGTCTACATCAACATTAAGGGGTATCACTCCATCAACTGCCAGGTCATGTGCAATGCCCAGGGCATTATCATGAATGTGTGTGCTGGCAGCCCTGGCAATTATCTGGACTCCCATATCTGGCATGCATCACAGCTGTATCAGATGTTTGCCAGGGGGGAGATCCCATACAGCTATCTACTGGAGGATGCTGGCTATGCACTGGAACCATGGATAATTACACCCATCAGAAATGCACACCTACTGAAGAACGTCATAATGAGGCACATGTACAAACTAGGAACATCATCGAGTGTGTGTTTGGGCTACTGAAGTCATGGTTCTGGTGCCTCGATATATCTGGTGAAGCTCTGTAGTACTCTCCAGCCACATGTGCACAGATGTTCACAGTATGTGTCATGCTACACAATATGATCCTGCACAAACAGCTGCAGCAGGATCAGCACAGGGAAGGGACACACAGATCCCCACCACTACCAAGGTCTCCACAGCCACATCCACAGGGGGACTCAGAGGAGACCCCCCTGAGGCTATCCCTGTAAGGCAGACATTGGCATGCCCAGTATGCTCTGGCCTTGGCAAAGAGGCAACACATAGCTCATGCACTGACAACATGGGGTCCTAGGGACTGACACCTTACAATGACTCACATACATAGTAAAAAAGATACCAGCCACACAACACAACCTGTACCTCACAATGTATTGGCTGTGTACTGTGTGCATCAGTCAGAGTCACCCCTGCAACACAGATAACACGTATGCAAAGGAATAGAGTGAGCTACTGGGCTACTTAAGAGAACTAACAGCTATGTGGGACAACAGGTGCTTTGTCCAATGCTGACTGCCCCATAATATGCAGTAGGCCACAAGACAGCAAAACCCACTGCAGTATGCAAGGGAAATGCCAAACAGCAGGGTCATACGACAGATGCATGACTGTCAATGCTAGAGTGCCCTACCCCAACATATCAGTGTTCCCATGCAACTGTATTTTTGCATGGATATATCAGCAGACTACACAATCCCAGGGCTGTCCCAAACAACCTGGCTGCATATTCTAATTTCCACAATATGCAGGGGTCAAAGTGTTATGTCTGTCTGCTGTTGATAGTGTGAGAAAATAAACCTCATGTTCTGGAGGCTGGTGTGGCTCAGTGGGCTAAGTACAATAGCATGGTTAATGGTGTTCATGGTTCAAAGCCGGCTGCACCTACAACTTTTTCATGTGAGGTACTTCTATGGAAGGAATCCCACAGACTGCCAATATTCCCCAATCTGTCACTGCTAGACAACTGGACAAACACATAGACCATGGAGGGATAGAGGGCAAAACCTACAGACATTATACATGCACTGAGTAACCTAGAAGGTGGCTAGTATAATTGCAGGTTGCAACAGGTCAGAGTAGCAGTAGGATGTAAAGGCCATCACTTAACTGTCTCAGTAGTTACAACAATTCAGTGGGCTCCATTTAGTAGTATAGTACCAAAAAACACAACTGTATGAGGAACAGAACAGACATATGTGGCGGAATGCTGGACATCCTGCTAAAAAATGTAAAGTGAGAGGTGTGAAGACTGTCACCCTATGTGTGGTGTGACATCATGTACCCCAGTCACATCATACCTACAACCACTTACAGCAGGAAATATGGACAAAGCCATGAACAGCAGAGGGACAAAGGGCCAAATATAAGAAGGATTAACTACTGGCAAGGCAAATGTAGAAAGTGCAGAGAATAACAGGTTGTGCAGTAGCATGGGTGTCTTGGTGTGTATTGAGTCACTAACTCAAATGTCTGACATCATTTCCTAACATCAGTCTATAATGATTTGCTACTGCTGTACCAGGAAAATCACAATGCTATGTAAAACGTACCATACATATGATGCAACACTCTGTACAGTCTATTACAATCTGTACAATCGATAGGTATGAGCCATAATACGTTCAGCACATACCCGGGAAATTGCTTGGTCAAAATATCAGAGAGGTGCTGGACTGTTGAATTAGGTGCAGCAGACAATTGGCTGCAGCACACAAAATCCCGGAATGGAGTACAGGTAGGTCTGGACTGGAGTTACCTTGTAAGTAATGACAGTCACACTGGGCATGCTCCTACACTTGGCTAACACACAGCTACAGCTAAGTTGACATCCCTGTTTTATACATATATATATATATCTATATATATATATATATATATATATATATATATATATATATATATATATATATATATATATATATATATATATATATATATATATATATAGTACATGTGTGTGTGGGCTACACCTAAGTTAACATCCCTGTTTTATATATATATATATATATATATATATATATATATATATATATATATATATATATATATATGTGTATATATAAATATATATGTACATGTACCCATACACAGAATGCTGGTTATCTGCACCTACACAAACAGTTGTCTGATGGTAACACACCAAGGCCACATAATGAAATAATCCATCCAACCACAGAACCCTGTGCCTGTGGAATGTCACCCTGTAGACAGACAATGGTGAGCTGGTGGTGTAATGTGCAAAGGTTTCAACACAGGACTTGGACAGGCCATATTGTCACTGACCAATTGTCCATCTATCAAACTACAAATGGCCATAAATGGTGATACTGTTAACTGTACACACATAGCAGGGGTATTAACAGGTACCTCCACTGCTAGGACAGTAGATACAATAACAGCATAAAGCAGGTTCACTCTGCATGCCACACATGCTGTGTAATACAAAGCCACTTTGCATAACCCTCAAGTGCTATTGCTGCAACCACATGTACTGTGAGTTATAGTATGTAATAGTAGGTAGGGGTTCTAATCTCACAACAGCCACTGTGTGTGTGTGTGTGTGTGTGTGTGTGTGTGTGTGTGTGTGTGTGTGTGTGTGTGTGTGTGTGTGTGTGTGTGTGTGTGTGTGTGTGTGTATGTGTGCGTACGCGTGTGTGTTTGTGTGTGTGTGTGTGTGTGTTTGTGTGTGTGTGTGTGTGTGTGTGTATGTGCATAGATATTTCCCTTACAGCAGCACAGACATGCCCATCTGGCCTATGTCTGTGCAATGGCTGGTCATTTTATGGCTCAATGACTAGCATCCTCCTCAATATTGGCCTCCCTGTCAACACCTGCTGATGTCACCCACCTTAACAGCACTGGCTGACAATCTCAAAACAGATAAGCTCCGTGGCGCATGCAATAAATATATAGTGCTCTAGTGTATACTAATAGACAGGTAGGAGTTCTAATCTCACAACAGGTAGCTCTGGGTGTGTCTCTGTGTGTGTAAATATATCCCCTTGCAGCAGTGTACACATGCCTATCTCTGTGCAATGGTTATACATGTTATGGCCCTGTGACAACTTGCTGGCCTCCACATTGGCTTCTTTTACAAGGCCTGCTGATGTCATCCACTTTAATTGTATAATTGATGCACCATCCCTCAATTTTTCAATCAGCCCTCCTTCATGCTGTATACAAACAAATTTATTGTTCAAATACACTAAGGGAAATAGTGTTGAGATTCTGGCCTATTATTAGTGAAGATGAAAAAATATTTCTTATAAAAGGTATTTCAATCTCAAGGAAATGTTAAGTTTCAGAAGGAATAACATACTTGAAAAAGGTAACTAAAGGGGAACATTTAGATGTGGAAAGTGTAAGGTTTGTGTTTGGGTTAAAAACTTGGATGGCATTAAAATCAATGAGGTCAGATATAAGGCTTTAGATTATTTTGATTGTAACTCCACAGGGGTAGTGTATATTATTAGTTGTGGATGTGAGAAAATAAAGTGGTACATAGGTCAAACAACAAGAAAGGTTAAACTCAGGATTCTTGAACATTTTGGAGATATAAGACACAAGAAGTTAGAAAGTCCAGTAGGTAAACACTTTTGTGAGAAACATGGGGGGGTTCCAGAGGGATTCATGTTTGGTGTTCTGGGCAGGCCCAATGTATTTGGAAATGAAGCTATGTTTCATGAGAAATTGTTATTAATGGAATCCAGGTTCATTTTCAATTTGAAAACTTTATTTCCGAATGGGATGAACTTGGAGGTTTAAAGTTATTCCACATACCTGTCGGGAACAATAAATTTTGAAGACATCAGATTTTAGGAATATCAAATTTTGAGAGCATTAAAATTTCTCTGTCTATCAAGATTGTATTTTTGCAGCAGTGTTCAGTTCTGGGGGTTTTTGTAGAAACGATATAGGAATGCATGATTTGTTTATATCAGTGTATTCACGATATGTTTATATTTATATTTGTATATAAAGAAATCATGAATTGTTTATGTATATTCACATAAGTAAAGGGAAAATGATGTCAGTTAGATGTTTGTATACAGCATGAAGGAGGGCTAATTGAAAAATTGAGGGATGGTGCATCAATTATACAATTAAATAATAAAAATGGGTGGTGTTTGGTAAGTAAATCGTTTTCAGGAGGGAGAAAAGGAGCCGGTACCAGAATTAAAATTTTCAAACGCACAGCAGTTGGTGTTCTCATTTTGTGTATCAGAATTTGTGGAACTGTTGAAGGAGTGGAGGTGTTGTTTGTTTTATAATCTGCTGATGTCATCCACCTTGACAGCACTGGCTGATAATCTCAAAGCACATAAACTCCATGGTTCATGCAATAATTACATAGTATTCTAGTGTATACTAATAGATAGGTAAGGGTTCTAATCTCAATAAAGGCAACTCTGTGTGATTATACAAATATATTTCCATGCATCAATACACATATGGCCATATGAGTATGCAATTTTCATGCATTTTACTGCCCTGTCAGTTGCTGCCGGCCTTAAATAGCCCATATCTACCTAGGCATGGATGCTATCTGCCACCACTTACATTTGTAGTTACAGAACACCCAGGGGGCACATATCAAGGATAGCAGGCCTTGTCACAAGGTATGTATGCATGATCATGCTGACTGCCCCCATTGTCCCTGAAACACTATTCTACAGATATACACCTATGTAACCATGCATGTATACAGCCGCACCTTCCTGATGTCATATGTCTGTTGTGCTGCTATGCCATCCTGTGCTGCTGCATTGCCACCAAGTTTCCATAGCTTAACCACTCAGACCCATGGAATAGAAACATACACAGTTCTGTGAAACACCTGTCATTCTGCAATACTACCACCAATTTAACATCATGCAACAAAGGTGCACAAACTTTGATGTGTACTCAAGACACATGCCAGCATACAGCACCTGTCATGGCATAACACTACCACACTACAAAACTACATGTAATATATTATAGTCACCCTGTGTATCAGCCACATATGTGCATGTCCCTGCATCGATGCTATGGATGGCAGGGATGTGGCAGAGGTATCAAGACATACACAGGGTGTGGTGTGGGGGATGCCAGAGGCCTAGGCTGTGCCAAACAGTTGACAGCATGTGTGTGAGTCAGGAAGGGGTGCTTGCTATTTGGCATGGAGAGGTGCCATGTGTGTCCATTGGTGACCTGCATGTGACAGTGATGTTTGAGTGTGTGCATGTACACAGTGAAGCCCAGTGTTAACCCTACACATGTGTATGTTGGACAGCTGTGGACTGTACATGGCAGAGTGGACAGTTCACCATCTCCTGTCATGAACATGGGAACTGGCTCTGAAAGGAGTGGCACTGGCACCACCATGCCCAGGATCAGATGTGGTGCTAGTAGCTAATGTTGACTGGTGTCTGCTGGGGCCCTGTCCCCCACAGGACCATCCAGTACCACATGCCCATGGCCTGCCACATAGTGGTGTGGACAACACACTCCATTATGTAGTGCTGGGGCTACTGCCACTATGGGACTGTGAGTGTGCATGGCCACGTGGACTATCAGAAGATGGTGCTGCTGACCTATGTCCACATGTCTGATACCCAACTCCAACCAGATGTTCCAGTACAGACAGCATGTGTTGAAGGACTGACAATGTCTCACCCTACCGTCTCTCCACTACATCAGTGAAATGATCCATGGCATCACCAATGTGGTGGAGGGAGTCATGGTTGTCAGACTGTGCTGCATCCATAATTCTGAGCATCCATCTGGTGTTGCATTCAGAACATGCCTGTGCCTCCATGATGGACCAAAACATGCATTGAGTGACCCGTGATGTGACATCTGTGACAGATGGTGGATGGGCAGCTGCCCTCCTACGAGCACCCCTGTCAATCTACCTGTGTGGGACTTCACCAGATCTTTGGCTATGGCCAGTCTCTACACTCACTGATGCCATAGTTGCCACACTCTTCTGTTCAATGTTGCCACACTCTGGCTGTCTGGTATCTGTGGCCTCAGGGAGACTGGGTATTTGTGGGTGTACTGTGTGTGGGGAAAATATGGGAGGAAGTGGTATATCAACCCATGAGACAGATTCAGCCCACAACAACCCCATCCGTGCCTCTGTATGGCCACCATCATCATCAGAGTCCAATGAAAGACTGACATCAGGTTCTGAGGGGGACACAATCCAACCCCTGCATTCATCTGTGAGGAAGAAGACAAAATAAGTACATTACTACTTGCATTATTATGTATGGTAATCCACACACACAGACATACAGCTGAGGAGCCACAACTGCATTACACATACCACATCTTATTTCTAACCCCATGCACAACACACAGACAGACTATAACATACACAGACAAGACAGGCCCTTATAACATGCACTGCAGCTATGTCCAGTTAATGTTGCCTGCACTATACAACTGTGAGATAAGCAATATGTCAGTGTATCTGATAGACCTACTTAAAGCACAATGAACCCATCTTGAGCATACTATGCCAGTAATAGTATCACTGCCTCAGGTATGTACCATCTTCATATTGTGTGGAACAGGCATCTGTGAGTGATTGCCTCCTGTATTGCAATTGCATAGACCTTCTGAACAATAAGTGCAAATGTGTTACTGCTCCTGCAAATACACAGCTGTGATTACCCATTCAATGCACTTCAGTTAACCCTTCTAAAATAGAACATACAAGTATTGTACTCTGGCTAAGAAAAACATTTGTGCCTAGGTCAAAATGGCAGCCTTTAACATTCTTAGGGTATTTATGATCTGTGAGACAACAGTATCACACTCACCAGGTACAGCACCTTGGACTCCGGCCGCACCTGACTTACCTATGGAAATGTGAGGGAGAGGTATTGTCAGCAATACCAAATATGGCATTGGTACTGGGTAATATGTGCATATACCAACATGTACAGTAGCTAACATGATACTGCCCACATTGCTGACATTCTGAGTATATGTGTACAACTGTACATTAAAACCAAACTCCCCCAAAGCAGATAGACACAATTAGTATTTCAATGATGAACAACACTGGAAGCCTACCTGGACACTCCTCTGAAGTGAATGCTGTGGCACTCACTTCCATGATGTATGGGGTGATGGATGGTTGGGAGCCGGTGGATGAACCCAGGTTTGCTAGGAATTCCTCTATGGCCGAGAGTGGTCTTTCTGCTTCAGGCCCTCCACCGGTGGCAGCATAGATGATGGCCACAGCGGCAGCCCTTTGGCGTGCAGCATTGACCATATCTGTAGCCCAGTGTTGGACCTGCTCATAGGTTCTGTCCTGTAGCCCTATTTGGTTGACTGCCATGACAAGGTCAGCCCACAGTGCTGCACTTTGTTCACGATGCTGGCGACTCCTGGACAGCAGAATGTTATGATTCAGTCTGACACCATCCAGGATAACATTGTTTTCAGTGCCTGGAAATGGTGGCTGTCTCCTTCAATACATCCATCCTGAAATAGATCAAGAGGGGAACACATCCCAGGACCAGATACATAGATATCCACTATGTACAGACCCTGCACAACCAAAATGGCCTGCACTATCTACTGCTACCTTCAACGTCGTACCCTGCAGTCTATCAACACACTATGTATGTGGCTATCACCAACATAGTAGCAATACTGGTATCTCCCTGTGTGCAGCGACAGAGCTTTCTGTATGTCTCCACACCCATCAATGCCATCTACTGTGGTGTGTCCCCTATGGGCATAGTCCCACTACTATGTCATACAGCTACTGTCAGGCACATAGGTGTGTGTTATTACATGCATATGGGGACAGTCCAGTGACACCAGTGTGCCACAATGACAGACAGCAATGTAAACCTGCTGTAGTATATCTTCTCTGTAGGTGTCATACCTGTCCAGTACACAGATGTTTGCAGCATGTGTACGTATGCTTGATATATGTGGGGACAGTCCAGTGACACCAGTGTGCCACAATGACAGACAGCAATGTAAACCTGCTGTAGTATATCTTCTCTGTAGGTGTCATACCTGTCCAGTACACAGATGTTTGCAGCATGTGTACGTATGCCTGATATATGTGGTCCTGTTGGCACAAACATGGATGTCTGGCAAATTGTTGGCCAATAATTGGTGGTTGTTGTCAGCATATAGAAAATCTAGCTGTCACATGCCAGAACCCTCAGAAAAAGCTTATGCTACAGTAATATGTGTTACTCTATTCATACTCTTGCTTTGTATGACCAATATGTACCCTCTGTCACTGAGGTTGGGCTTGTGTCCCCCCACTAATAAAGCCTATGACCAGAATTCCTGCCATAGGAGGTTGCCAGGTATGTTTGCCATAGCTGTCAAGTGGTGAGATATGAATGTCGACAAAACAGTGACCTAGCCAGAGTACATCAGGGACAGTCAAGGACACCTTTACAATGTCTAAACTATTCCTGTGTGACATTCAGAGACTGAGAGGAGCTGAATGACAGTACATCATATGATATGACAGTTGTGTCCACCCTTACATATTGACAATATGTGTAACTCACAATCCAATAGCTTTCATACAGGAGCCGACTATTGTAGGGGCGAGTAAGAGGGCCAGAGCTGTGATTTTATTCACAGCTGGCACAGTTGGGAGGCATATCTGTAGCTGTTGGACAGCAGAGTATCACCAACATGGCACTTACAGAGATGTACTACAGGCCTATTGTTGTAATCCCTATTCCCCATAACTGCATCCTCCCATCTGTGTCCTATTATATAGGGATATGCATGACATACCTTTTAGTGTGGCGTAATCCAGATGTGAACAAATCCTCTTGAAAACAGCTTGCTAACTCATACTCTGTCTTGGCAAAGCAACTTACAGAGCTGTTTCACATAGGCAATTGCTTGCCTTTTGTAGGTCATGCTCATTAACAGGTAATTGCCTGTGCACCAATCCATGGCTCAGACTTACTAATTGCATCCAGCATTTCTGGGTTGCACTTTCATTAACCAATGACATGGCACCACAGTGTAATATTTAAGGCCTTCATGTAGGCCTTGTCCCCTTTCTTAGTCTTTGAGATGGACATTACTGAGGTGTGGAGACTACAGCATTGCAGAGGGTAGATACAAATACTGTCCACTGTTGAGATTTATGAGGTATGTCCACAGTTTTGGATGCTATGTTTGGTCATTGCCAAATGACATTGTCATTATCTTGCAGTTCAATGTTAAACCTTGTGGGTTGAGGTCAGTAAGGAGGAAGAGATATGTGAGTGTAAGATGCCATCCCCGTCAGAATATGTATGCTGCTGCAGTAGCTGCTAGTCTATCAGCTCACTGTGCAACATGTCCCTGTCGCTAGACCTTTGCCCCCCCTTTATGTATGGGTGTTCTCTGGATTCCTTGTTCTAGAGGGTTGTCAGGTATGGTAGGTCTGTAGCAGGTAGCTTACCATATAGCTGCATACGTTTCAGCTGCAGCCTCGGACACATGGGGGGAGTATGAGCGCTTTGGAGGAGAGCAAGGTGTATTTGTCACTGAGGGAGCAGTGTCAGCTCTGTCGTTACAGCAGAGCCAGGGTGAGGGTACCCATAACAGTAAAGCTGAGGCATGTGCTTAAGGTTAATCTGTTATGTAACAGTGCCAATCAGAGAGTAGTAGGCGACATTCAGGTAGGCTATATGAATATGTGCAGTGTGTCCCTACCTACAGGCCTTTGACTTGAAACATGGGTAGCAGTTAATTCAGTAGCAGCAACATATTTTGGTTAAAATTGCATGACTGAGTCATTATTTGCTGTATTCACAAGAATGTAATTTAAGTGCAACACAGTGGATTCAATCCCAGGACTGTGGGTGGCAAAATGCACTGTATACAAGTCATTTAACATACTGAGCTACTGTATGCATGCACATATATCAAATGCAAGATATATGTGCATGCATACAGTCTGTGACACAAGATTTGCATTAGCATGTGTTTTCTGAAGGGTATGAAGTGTGACACTCAAATGTCTGTCATAATTTTCTAACCTCAATCTTTCATAACTTGCCAGTACTTTACCAGACACATATGTTTTTTTGTGAAAACCGTGCCAAAACTAGGGTGCAAAACTGTGGACATTCTGCAACAGTCAGTTGACAGATATACTAGCTATCCCAGGTCTTATGTACATCCATTATTATTTATTTGGCTGTGTACTGGTGTAGTGTCTGCCTCACAGTCACAAGTACACTCCTATCTTTCCCATTATATGTACTTGCAATGTGTCAGTGGCATCAGTATATGTTGGTGGAAACCCATACTTTAATTCAGAACTGAGTGACCTAGTGGGCTAATGCCCTGTCCTGTAGTTGACAGGGGTCCAAGACGTGACAGGGGTGACAACCTCCCCTGCAACCCCGCTGCCAGGGGGGGATGGGCCCCATCCCCTTAGGTGGTTCCACCCATAGGTTGTGGAAGACCAGTGGACGGGGCACCACTGGCTTGGGTCCCAGACATGCTAGGACTTGGTGCCACAGCCGGCTGAAGTAGGGTAGATGGATCACCAAGAACCGGCCTACCCAGTTGAGCTGTGGTGTTGAGGTATTTCAATGTGTATAGGTTAGTAATGAACAAAATATTTAGTTAATTATAACAGCATGCCACATCATTTCAAATAACTCAGTAACATAACAATGCATAGTATATGGAATGCAACAATAAATAAGACAACAGTCAGTATAGCAGCAGCATGCTAGTAATAGTTACAGCATAAGGACAACAACATAGGTAATTCAACAACATAGGTAATCCAATAAGATATGGTGCAGTGATGCAGTGGTAGTGTTGTCACCAAACAGCAAGAGGTTCTCAGGTTCAATTCTCAGCTGGGGTGCCTTCTCTGTGGAGTCTGCATGTCCCTGCATTCGTGCGGGTTTCCTCCAGGTGCTCTGGTTTCCTCCCATGTTACAAAGACATGTATCTGGAACATTTCTCCCTAGGCCTCTGCTGTAAATTAGCTTCGTTCCAAGTTGGACTTTCATGGTAAATAAATAAATGTTAGTATGCAACCATTGTAATACACAACAATAATAAAACACAAGGTCCAATAGAACAACATATGTTAATAGTAAACCATAACCAATGTATAACAATAATGCATTATGCTGGGGTGGGGGAAGAGAGAAATACAGTCCCCAGTAATATAGGCTAAATAGTTTCCAACAATACTGCTATATACACTACTACTCTATAAAGCCCAGCAGCCCTGGGTCAATAAGCTACTGGCTGGCCGGTGTCTGGTTGCCCAGCCTGGGTTACCTGGGATAGCTCTGTTGAGTGAAAGCTGGACATAAAACCAAACATGAACTGAGAATTTCTATGCATAATGTAGGTTCACTTTGGAAGTGGATGACATGATGATACAGAGGAGGCTGGACATCCTATGTATCCATGGTCACTTGGCTTGGGAGCCAGAGTCTACTACTCAGGTGGAGAGGGCAGGCTAGATATGGTGTAGGAATTGTGGTGAGAGAAAGGTTTCAGAAGGCAGTAAGGGATACCATCAGAATTAATGGCAGACTCATGGCAGTCAGACTCCAGTGTAATCATAGGGCAGTATTCATAATCTCAGCCTATGCCCCACAGCAGGGTTGTGATAGTGAGGAAAATAGTTAATTCAGCAGGACCTACTAGATAAAGCAGGACAACATGAATTAGTGTTGATAATGGGTGACTTGCATTGGATATAAGGACTGCCTGGGTCCACATGGGTGGGGCAACAGGAATAAAGAAGGAGAAGCCATTCTAGAATTCTGTCTGGCAAATGGCTTGATAGTAGCCAACACATGGTTCAGAAGAGAGACAGTCACAAGATCACATACAAGAGTAGTCAACATGCAACTCAGTAGACTTCCTCTTAGCAAGGAAAAGGCACTGGAGCAGAATCCATGATTGCAAAGTCATCCCCAGTGAAACAGTCAGCCCACAGCATAAACCACTAGTTGCCACAATCAGTTGCAAGCAGTGGTCAGAAAAGGCTCCAAGTTCAACAGACAGCAGGCTTAGGACCTGGAAGTTGACTGGAGAGAAAGTACAACAGTTCAAGGAATTATTCAGGGCTCTAGCACCTCAAGAAGAGGAGGACATAGGTGGAGTTGAAGCTAGGTATGGAAATAAGGTACATAAGGAAAGCTGGTGGTGGAATGCAGAAGTCCAGGAAGTCATCAAAAGAAAAAAAGGAGTGCAGGAAGGAATGGGAGACAGAAAAGACTGACCAGGCTAGGAAGGACTACTGGTTGGCTAACAAAGAAGCTAAGAAAGAAGTTGCAATAGCAAAGAATAAGGCATTGGAGGCACTGTACCAACCTCTGGAAAGTGACTCAGTAAGGGGCAGAAAAAATCTATATCAGGTTGCAAGGCAAAGACAGAAAGATAAAGAAGATAGTCAGACACCCTTCATAAGGGATGTCGGCAACAACCTACTCACCAGTCGACAGGACATCAAAGGCAGATAGAAGGAGTATTTCCAGTATCTTCTGAATGAAGAAAACCCCACAGAAGCTGTACTACCCCAGAAACAACCTACGATGAGAGAAGAGGCGGAGCCCACTCTAGAAGAGGCAGAATGCCATTGCCTGTACCAGTACTGGGGTGGAGGCTCCAACAATTATCCCATTAACACCAGATGAGGAATACCTCATCTCCATCTGTGGGATGTTTGTGACACAGATGACGATGGCACTGGAATAATCAGAGGTGGGCTGGACACTGGCTGTTACCAATATCTGCAGCAGCGACACTCATCTGCTCAGGAAGGTTGGTGTAAAACAGTATTATTTATTTATATAGAGAACTGAAAGCTGACCTGGAATGACTACATAAAACATATGATGAAGATGCAGACAGTACATCATGACAGTCTGCCAAATGGCACTGTGCTTAGTTTCCATAAGAAGCAGGCATGTGATTTCTCTTTAGAATTGTAAATGCAATACATACCCAGACTGCGTCTGTACTGAACTGCAATTTACATCAGAACTAAAATGTTATAACTGTTTTTCTAGAACAGTGTTATTTTCAACTACAGATGTTATGCTAGTTGCCAGGCTACTGCAGAATGAGATGCAGTGGTACAAGTCGCTACACCTAAAATCATCAAAAAGGTGCAGTCTGTAAATGTATATCATTGTCATATATAGGTTATGTAGCTTTAAATGCTAATGACTTAGACAGAGGAAGCTGCATGTCATGGGGTGCAGTTTAAAGACCTAACAGTGGTTAGGTTACATCCCTATTGCTTATCCATTTTGACAACTCCACATACAACATACTGTATCCAAAGAGGTACAATATATCTACATAAGTGAAAAAATAATTTATTTTAATTGTATATGTTTAGAAGTACTGAAGAATGATTTCTGCTGAAAAAATACTCCATCAGTAAAACAACAGGAATTCTCTCAATTCAAGGAAATTTACTAGAAGACTGCAAGTTTTGCATCCATAAATGTGATTTTTTTTCTTGTCAGTAGTTGCATATTTTCTTAGAGTAGAAACATCAAGTTATGTATTTTACTAGATCTGTAAAATGGATTAGTTTATATATCTTGATAGTAGAGTAATCAAGTACCAGCTAATTAAAAAGGACTAACCTATTATTTTAGATTACAACCCTTTGCAACAAGCATGGGCACAAACTCTGTCTGTACATACAAAGTAACCCACAAATCAAGAAAAGATCAGCTATACTAACACAACCAAAAACATAGAACACATATAAAAATTCTCCATATACACATGGTAAAAACTCATATCAGACTCCAAGATCTCACATATCTTAAGGCAAATGCCACTAAGGACACAGGGTTGCATGCACACCCATTTCTCAAAACAGGTGCACCTTTCACATCTTCCACTCTAAATGTAGACAGCAAAGCACTATTCCCCCTTTAAACACATGACCATGTCATAACAGCATTTTTCCAATCCTTGATGCTGTTGTAAGTACCATGCTCCTGACAATTCAATCCAGACAACACATACCACAATCACTCATGAGAGCACTTTAACTCACTACATTGCATGAGTCACTCAGAGGACAACCAATGCACACACTGCATACTTCAGTCCAACATACAACACTACATTTTACTAGTCATTGACAGACACCACCAATACACACACACACACACACACACACACACACACACACACACACACACACACACACACACACACACACACACACACACATGCATGGCATGCATCAGAACACTCACTCCAACAAACCCACACATGCAAAACATCATACACTCCGTGATTCATCCACACCACCAAACCGTACCTCAAAAAACACCTGCCTCCACATATACATATATACATTTACTTGTAAAAATTTCACCACTCTGAGGAAGCCTTACTGTGACAAGGTGAAAGTGCTTAGCTGATTAATGTTTTTCAAATTTTGGTTGTGTCTGGTTGGTTTTAGTATTCTAGATGTTTCTCTTTTTTTTCTTTCCTTCGGTCAAGTGCTGCCTTTGGTGCACTGAGTGGTTACTAGTTTCAATGGCTTTTGAGTACAGTTCAGCAGATGTTTTTCAATGGCTTCTTACCTGTGATTTAACCATTTTACTGCAGCAGGTATTTACTTATATGATCAACGACAGCAATGGTTTGAATAGAAATGTGAGTCCTATTACTTCCACACACATTAATGGGCGAGGTAACATTTTGAAAGTTTCTAATAATGAAAATGGCCATTTCTGTGAGGTGGGGAGACCTGTAAATGTTAATCTAGTGGACCATGAGTGCATTGACATTTCCAGATGGTTGCATTCACCTACATTTGATTTGATTAAACTTAGTGAGGAGCCCAGGGATCAGGGTTCTTTGGATTTATTATTACAAACTTTCAAAAGATTATTAAGGAGATACAGGAATTTACAGATGGCAGATATGTATCTTAATAAATGTATCTCTTTAAACCAGGTCCCCAGAGGTCTGAGGTGTTGGAAGTTTCTGATGTGAATGGAAGCAGGTTCAGTGATGCATTGGGAGTTGTTGGACCTTTTTGATAAAGCTGAAATGCACCTTATGAGGATCATTATTCATGAGAACAACTGTAAGTTCCTCAAACTGTAGAATGAAATAAAGGCTTTGAATGAAAGAATTGTTAATTACTTGGCTTTTAGTTCACATCAGTTCACTTATAGTAAGGTGTTTGATAACATTGAGATTTTAGTAAACATAACCAGGACAGGAAGTCACATAAGTTGGCTAAAGATGGAAAAACTATTTTGAGAAATGGGCTTATCCCTTACCTATTGATTCTAAAGCAGGATGGGATGTTTATGTTAACAGTGAGATGAGGGAAGATGTTTTTTACAGCAGAAGTGTTCTCTGTAGAGTCTGAGATGAATTTAATGTTAATAATGTTAATAATGGTGATTTTTAACAGTACCCACTGTTGAGATGTTTGGATAGATTAGCTGGTTGCAAGGAGCAGAACCAGGGTTTTTAAAATCAGACACAATACGTGGGGAATGTCTTGAGGAAGGCCAGATGCAATGGAGGAGCTTGGAGGAACAACCAAAGAGACAAGCAATACAATTACTTGGGCAGAATGATAGAAGTTGGGCATTAGGATTTTAATATTTTTTAATTTTAGTGACATTTTATTACTTCCTGAATATTGCATTTTGTTGAAGAAGGAGTGTACATTTGCTCCGTCTTTCAAATTGGACTTCGCTAAACTGCTGATAAATTTAAAGTTGTGCTCAAGGAAGTTACATCTCAGATTATTTTTTTTGGCAAAAATGTTGGTTCACAGCTCAGAAATTTTGTGAAGAAAAGTACTTTTATACCCCCTTCCCACCTAATGGTTTCTGTATTCAAGCAATTATGTAAACAGTTTCAGAAATTGTATTAATAAGAACCATTGTGTTGACAATTTAAGTAAAGAAGAAAGAGGCATTTTGTATGATTTAATAAAAAAATGTGAATGAAAAATAGGAATATTAGAACCATGAAGCTTGATAAAGGTGGGGGGGTGTCATTATGAATCAAATGGATTATGTTTTAAAAATGTTTGACATTCTGAATGACAATATAAACTATGAAAGGGTGTCAAAAATGAAATGCATATAATGTATGTCAAAACTGACTATTTATTTGATGTGCTATGTCAGAATGTCATCTCACAATCTGAGTTTGAATATTTATATATAGAAAAACCTGCAATTCCAACTATGCTTGAAATTCCAAAGATTCATAAGAATATTGCTGACTCTATGAGGCCCATTGTGCAGCACGTGGGTCAAAGTCCACATTTATTGCAGTATTTTTAGATGTTCATTCTAAACAAATTTTAAATAGTAAAAATCAAATTATTCATGATTCATGGCATCTTTCAGAATTGATAGATAAGTTGGAATACAATGAGGATTTATGGTTTATAGCCACTGATAGCAAAAATTTGTTTTCAGTTATACCGCAGAATATAGGTATTGAACGTTTAGGGAAAATTCAACAAGCAGTAAAGATTTAACTAGCAAAATCAGCTTGCTGGTAGATATAATGGAACTAGTTCTGGCCAATATTTTTTGATCTTTGAAGGTGAGTTGTCTCAGCAGACCTCTAATATGGCGATGGATGTCAAATGTGCACCCATATATGCTAACTTGGTGCTGGCAAATGGTAGACAGAATTTGTTTTGGCTTCACACTTTGTCGACTATATTATGGCATATTATAGGTTTCTTGATGATATTCTTATTTTATGGAAAGATGATCAATGTATTGTACCAGATTTCATTAGTTATTTAAATGATTCCACTCCATTTTTAAAATTTACCTATGAGATAGATTGGTAACAGATTGATTATTTCAGTATTTGTTTATATAAGGATTTGACCAGTTCCTGCTTTGGTTCTACTATTTACAGAAAGAAGACTTACTCAAACTCCTTCCTACACTTTGGCAGTTGTCACCCCACATGCCAAAAAAAAAGAGGGATTGTGAAAGGACAGATTGTCTAGTTGTCCAGAATTATAAGTGATGACTTAATATTTGTGAGGGAGACTGTATTCTGGTTAGTATGTTTAAGGAAAGGAGTCATCCTCTGAATTTGTTAATTAAAATTAACAAAGAGATTGTTAAGACTAGGAGGACTAAATTTATACCCATTATGAGGAAACGGTGGGATTATGAAGAGGTAGATTCTGGACAACCCACACCATGTTTAAACAATGAGAAAATGGGTGTGTTGGTTATTCCATACTACCATGATGCACCGGCTCTTGCGAAAATTTTTAAAAGTACATGAAACACAGTCTTTACCCCTGCCATTAGAGCTGATTTAGGGAGGGTCCCACAGGTTGTATATGGAATGGGTTGAAACTTGAAGGGTTTGTTGGAAAGAAACCAGGATTTTCAGATGGTTGCCCATATATCTTAAGTGGGTAAATGTGGGGTTTGTAAGTTTATTATTGATGGGCCATATGTAACAGTAGTCCAGCATGATAGGGTGATTGCTTCTCCAGTTTGTATTGACTACAGTAGTAGAATGGTTATATACTTAGCATCCTGTATGACATGTTGAGCATTCTATATAGGTAAAACCACTAGCTGTCTTAAAGACCAGATACGTGAATGCATGAGGGACATAAATAACAAAAAAGTCAATAAATGCTCTTTATATGCATTCAGAAGATTGTTTAAATGTTAAGAGATTTATTTTTTTGTGGTGGACAGGAATTTGTATAATGAGAGTGGCGGTAACCCTGAGAGTTTGCTGGAATGCAAAGAAGTCCTTTGGCAATTAAGACTGGATGCCATGTTAATACCAAGATTAAATGAGCAAGTTTTGGTTTATCATGTTTTAAAACTTTGTGCTGGTGTAATTTAAGTGATATGTAATATCTGATGAGGTTACATGTATTGTATTGAAATTTTGCACTTATACATGTTTCCTTATTTATTTTTATGAAAATTGGTATTTAGATACATTTTAGTTTTAATTTAAGCAATGTGGTGTGATTTTTACTTTTATTGGTTTTTGATTTGTTGCTGCTGTGATGTCACAATTATGGTGTATTATTTAAATGAACTTCAATTTTTTTATGTTATCTCTGATGAAGCCTTGCTATGACAAGGCAATTCTTAGCTGATTAAAGTTTTTTGAATTTTGGTTGCAGTGGGTTGTTTTTTGTATTCTAGCCATTTCTCTTTTGTTTCTTTCCTGTGGTCAAGTGCTGCCTTTGGCATACTGCGTAGTTAAGAATATCTAACATGCATACTCATTGGTATGCAATTACACACACACACACACACACACACACACACACACACACACACACACACACACACACACACACACACACACACACACACACATTTAACTTTAAGAACACCCACTGCACACATACTTATTGACATGCACCTACACGGAGTCACATTTTACTACATCTAGGAATTCATTATACAGAAAGAAACAGTTAATATGTACACATGTTTGATGACTATATATCTCAACTTACTATTGATATGTGGGCATCTATGAGACAAGAGGGGTATCAATATTTTGGACAGCACAAGTGTAAATTGTGTAAGTACTCTTTCTAATAATGATGTAGTAATGTAGCTGTGTACATTAAAATAGAAAACCACAAAAATGACCAGCAGCAGGAAACAGTGTAAATAACTTGATTCAATCTTTTATTGTAACAAGATACAACATACTGGTTTCAGCAAAACCTTTACCCTTTTCAGTGTGATTCTGAAGCAAATATATCAAACACAAATTTAACTAACCCAATTAATCATGCTCTGCCTCCCCTTGGTGTAATGACAATATATTATTGAGCCCAGGAAAAAAATGCACCCAATTGAATGATCCAGGTACATTCCTTATTATTAAGAATTCCATGCCAATCCATTTATTTTGTTTATTAAAAGAAATCCTATTAATACCAATGAACATAAAAGTAGGCATGAGATGTTTAATAGTATGTTTATACAGAATATTATAATCTCTGCAATTCCTGATGTCAATTAAGTGTTCAAAGATGCAGGTTTTACATTGTCAAATGTTTGGCGACATAAACGGCAGAACAATTACAGATGACCAAATGAATTAACCATTCTGAACTACATATAATAAAACATCTAATATCAAATACCTGAGCAGTTTTGCAGGAAGCAAATTGTTTAGTTTTCATAACTTTGTTACATGCAGTGCAGTGCCCACAAGACTGACGACCCACAAGTAGTGAGCCATCCAATAACCATTGTGCCCCACATTCGGATCTAAAAATTTCCTTATAATGGTTGAGATGATTGCCAGTAGTTTTACCATGTTTGTAGGAAAAAAGACAATGTGAGCGGAGTATTTCAGACAATATATTGTTTGAGAATAAAGTAAACCAATATTTGTTAACCAAACCCTTAAAAATAGAGTATTATTTCCAAAAGTAGTTATTAAGCATGACTTATCATCCTGAACCCTGTTGGTGACACATTTTAATAGATCTTTTCTATCAATACGCTTAACTGAATTATAAACCTTTTGAATAGCTTCAGATTTACAGCCTCTGTCACAAAATATTTTTTCAAGGTCTAAGTCTTGTTAAATCAAATATTCTTTGGGCAAACAAATCTTGTGGTCCCTCAAGAATTGTGGCTTTGGTATATATCTAATAATATGTGTTGGATGGCAACTCATACCATCTAAGAGATTGTTAAACTGAGCATCTTTTCTAAAGATATTAACATCCTAGGAGCAATGAACCAGGATGTCTGCTCTTTCCTTTATGTTTGGATTTGGGCAGTCACTTATTTGCATAAAAGTTGAATGAGGCCTCCTGTATTTTCCTCTTTATTTTGAATTATGAATTTGATGAACTCTATTCAAACATGGAAACAGCGAAACACGTTTTTGCAGAGACTAAAGTTGACAGAAAATACAGACTGTTTTTCAGGGACTGTAAGATTAAACACTGGCAATCTGTGTGTTATCTGTTGATTTTTTTCAGTATATTAGCTGTAATTTGGTTGCACTATTCTCTAGGAGGTGCTTTGAATAAGACTATTTAGATGTAGTTAGACCCATTTTTTTACCTAGTATCTGTTTAGAATATGTTCTATAATTATTCCCTGTGCAGTCGGTTACTGCCTTATATATTTAATTGGTCATCTGTATGCTATTACTAGATTTTATTTTAAGTAAAATGTTTTCATTTATTTAGTTTCACAAGTTTGTGGCTGGTTTCTTGTTTATTATATTAATAGGGTAAACTCACAGCATTTGTGTAACTGGTGACTGTCGATAACATCTCAGGGTTAACTGATTTCCTGGAATTTACATCCCAGTTTGGAACACGAACCATTAGCTTTCTGGATGTGTCATTATATAAAGACATAGATAATCATAGATTTCCAGCAAAAATACATAGAAAAATGTAATTATTCTAATTCTTTCTTACATTATCATAGTAGGCACCCATTCCATTGAACGAGGGCGGTAGTCAACGGGCAGTTGGTCAGAGTGGCAAGAATGGTTTCCTCTGAGGTTCATTATCATGATGAATGTATTAGACTTAGGAACATGTTTATTAAAAGTGGTTATCCAGAGGAATTGCTAGACAACCTGACATCAGACGTAGATAGAAAAAGAACACTTGGACATTTTAGGCCTATTCTTTGGAAAGGGTATGGCATCAATGACCATATAGCAATAGGTTTAAATCATTCTGAAACATATTCCCCTGGTGCAGCTGATGTAAGTAGTAATTTTACTACCACATTTTTAACTCCATTAAGTATGGATGCTTTACAGTTGAGGAGCATCCTCGTCAAGAAATCGGCTCTAATATTGGAAGACAATAGTATTTTCAATGTCCTAAGGGCTAGACCCCGCCTGAAAGATTTGTTAGAAAGACAATTTAAAACACAATTAAGTAATTGGGGCATGTATAAATGTGGGCATTGTCACTATTGCAGGTATATTAAAGTAGGGAAGGGGTTTTATATTCACAATAAAACTTATACCATAAAGGGCAAATATAACTGTGATACATCAGGTGTGGTTTACTTTACCAAGTTCAACCAATGCAACACTTTCTATACTGGAAAAACAGAGAGTGCTTTTAAACAGAGAATCTATGAACACCAGTACCACATAGCTAAACAAATATGCACAAATGGGTTGACAAAACATATAGTAGAGAATCCCCCACACTTTTAAATACACTATAATTGAAAAAGTTTTTAGGAATGGGGGGGTTCATGGGAGTTTAAGTTAGAGGAGCAAGACTTGATATGGCAACTAAGAAATAATGCTCACTCTCCCCCAGGGCTGAATGAATTTTGCTCAGTTAAGTGTCTTTTGAAATTGAAGGCATTGGAAAGACAGTACAAGTGCAACTGTTTTGATTTTGAACTAATTAATGTGCAATGGCAGGTTGTCATAATATTTAATGTTTAGTGATCTGGTTTATGCTTAAGCCATGGCTTCCAATGTAGTTAAATGGTATGCAGTATTTTTTTCTACTGATTTTATGAGAAAATTGTATATCACTTTAATATTTAATTGATTTTATGATGTCATTAACAAGACTATTTAAAATTAGGGGAAGTTGGAAGGAAGGTTTGTCTGATGAAGTTCACTTTATTTTGGATGAATGAAAGCGCTTACAATAAACCTGGTGGAAATTAAGGAATACTTGGACTGGCATCTTCATTTATGTCTTTAGCTATATATACTAGAATGATATAGATATGTTAATATAAAGCTATACACTGCTTTATAAAATGTTTTTAAGTATCCTCAGCATCATATCTGAAAACAGCAAAATGGAACTGTATTCAACAAAGGGTTGACCACCTCTTAGGATCAAAGCTAATCAAACTCCTACTCACCCTGACCTTCTCTCACCTAGCAGCTAAACTAATTAGACAAACTTTCTCTTACATCTTCTGAATCCACACCGAGTTTATCCCCATACTGCAACCCTCCAAAACTAATCTCCATTGTACAAATCACTGATTATGGTAGGTCCAAAACTTTGGGAAAATATTCTACCTCAAATAAAAGACACATTATCATAGCCTAAATTTAGCACTTTAATGATGATTCACCTCTTCTCTTCCATCAGATGTTATT
This sequence comes from Protopterus annectens, assembly GCF_019279795.1. Taxonomy (NCBI): domain Eukaryota; kingdom Metazoa; phylum Chordata; order Ceratodontiformes; family Protopteridae; genus Protopterus; species Protopterus annectens. Next base: position 354,672,220 of record NC_056728.1, on the reverse strand, counting down.
GGCTGTCATCCAGTCATATCACCTAACCTTAGCTACAGTGCTCACTCTTTCTCCTACTTATTAACACTCTTATTATCCTACATATGGCACATTCTATCATACCAATCTATACTTCTCATTCACATAATTTTTTGCTTAACATAACTTTGTTCCTACTACTTGCAAACTCTACCACTGTTCACTCCACTTCAACTGTCCTATCATTCCCATTTAGACAACATCCACTTGTAATTATCACTGACACCTTGCTTTCTAAATCAGATTTGTCTTCATTTATTATAAATAATGCATATTACAATTGTATGTGCTCTTTAAATTTATGTTAAAAAATAAACGTGTTTTACAGATGTACATTTGCATTATATTCCTGCTAAGAGGATAGGAGGTACTGCCAGCCATGCATGGAGAAGTAGGGCAGTGGATGGATAACTTATGTCAGCACAGTTAGCTGGAATTTAGTAAAGAATTATATGGCATTTGTATATCAAACTGATTTGTACAGATGCTTGTGTTTAAAATGTGCTTGTAAAGTTGCTTGTGTTAAAATGAATCAACAGTGTGCCCTGCTGGAAAGAAAAGAAATGTACATGCACTATTGCAACCAAATTAAATGTATATGTTTCAGCAGAGGATACTGGCAGAGCAGAGGTTAATCACAATCCAGCTGCAACAACTTTAAAATATAGATTAAATTAAATTTCTTTATGCATTAAGACATAAAGATGCTATCCCACCATTTTGAATGGTGCCAGAGGCACAATATCTGAGCTAGAGAATAGGTTGTAGCTCTTGTAGGAAAAGTGGAATGGTTTTATGGTTTATGACTTCCAGAGATCTGAGCAAAGCTCTGTCTGTATATATGGTGCTAAGATCCTGTCATCTTCTATTGTTGGTGGTTCCCAGAGCCTAAAGTCTGGCACTTCTAGCCATTGCCCATGACATTCTCTTTGCAGGTCATATGGGCATAAAGCGTACCAAGAGATGCAGTATGCAAAACATTTATTGGTCTGGGATTGCAAGGGATGTAACAGGGTACTACTATGAGAAGTGCCAAAAAGTTGACAAGGCAGGAGACAAGGTCAAAGCTCCTTTGGTGCCTTTTTCTGTGATTAAGAAGCCATTTCAGAGGGTAGCTATGGGCATTGTAGGGCCTCTGAGTACCACAAGTTCCACAAGGAAGAAGTATATCCTAGTGGTAGCAGATTATGCTACCAGATACCCCAGAGCAGTGGATCTGTCCTCCATTGAGGCAGAAAAGGTGGCAAATGCTTTCTTACAGATTTTCAGCAGGGTAGATTTCTCAAGAGAAATACTGATTACCAATTTCATGTCAGACCTGCTTTCTTATCTGTGGAAGCATTGTCGAGTGAAGCACCTAAAGACCACTCCCTACCATCTCCAGACTAATGGTCTTGTGGAGAGGTTAAAGTCTACACTAAAGACCATGCTACAGGCATCTGCAGACCAGTTTAAGAGGGAGTGGGACAAATATTTGCCTCATCTGTTGTTTGATTACAGAGAGGTGCCCTAGGAATCCACAGGTTTCTCACCTTTTAAGTTGCTTTATGGGCATTGGGCGAGGGGACCTCTAGATGTGATTCGAGATGAGTGGGAGGGTGAGCATGAATCCCACAAGGAGTCTCTTGTGGCATATGTCCTAAACCTCAGGACAAGGCTCAGGGAACTCATGGGCTTGGCCCAAAAGAATCTGGCAGAAGCCCAAAACCAGAAAAAGATATGGTATGACAGGAATGCTTGAGCCAGGGAGTATGCTGTGGGGCAGCAGGTTATGGTTCTCATTCCTGTCAGACACAATAAGCTGCAGGGAGCTTGGGCCGAACCCTTCAAAGTGGTAAGGAAGGTCAGTGATGTTAACTACATGGTAGAACCGCTAGGCAGGAGGCAGGGGCACAGATTGTGCCATGTTAACACCATGAAACCCTACCATGATAGGAGGCCCTGGTGCTAAATATTTGTTGTAGAAGGCAGGAAGTGTCTGAGGGGGATATATGGCTACAGCAAGCCAGCAAGCAAAATCCAAAATTACTATGGTGGGCCTAGAGTTGCAGGCATATGATATGACAGTACAGCACTGTACTGGGGTCAGCAATGCCAACTCAGCTGGGATCTCAAGACAGGGTATGGGGTATTTTATTCCAAGATAGGCTCATTTCTCTCAAGCAATGCTTCTGAAGGGGTACTTGAAAAATTAGCTTGAGTCTTTGAAGAGAGGGAGAGGTGTGGATAAAGGAGGTACTGCCAGCACAGCTAGCTGGAATTGTGTAAATAATTATATGTCATTTGTGAATATCAAACTGATTTATACAAGATGTTTGTGTTACAAATATATTAGACATGTATGAGATGCAAGATACTGGTGTTACATATACATTATAAACTGTATCCCATGTGTATATCAAACTGATTTGTACAGATGCTTGTGTTGAAAAGGCATTTGTAAAGTGCTTGTGTTTGAAATCTATCCATGGTCTGCCCTGCTGGAGAGAACAGAAATGTACATGCAATATTACAACTGTTTAAATGTATATGTTTTAATAGAGGAAACTGGAAATCAGGAGGTTAACCCCAGTCTAGCAAACTTTAAAATATATCTGAAATTAAATAACTTTATAGGCTGTTACAGGTTTCAGTGCAGCCAGAGACACAAAATGTGTACTACGAAGCTTTCTGTATTGACTTTGGGCTGAACTAATTACTACTCTGGAAGTGTGGGGGTAAGCAATTGTTTTATGACTTCCAGCACCTGCCACGGATTTGAGCAAATGCCCTTGTGTCTGTATTTTTACAGGTAGGTGCTAATTCCTGCCAGCTTCCAGAGCATTCTGTATTCTGTCTTGAGCTTGACAACAAGAAGGACCATTCACCACATCATCTGCCTTGTTCTATTAAGTAAGCTATTAGGGAATAGTATAATTCCCTCAGATTCAGTCAGAATATAGTGAAGCTTAGTTTAGATATTGTTTTTCTTTATTTGTCTGAGCCTGTCCTTGAATGTTATTTTAAGTATTTCCTGTGATTTTGAACTCTGTTGTCACTGTAAATATATACTTAGTATTTTCTTGTTCTTTTATTATTTATTATTAAATATATGTAAACCTTTCACTGTGACTGATCTTTGTTGAGATATTTAAGTTTTGACAGTACTTGCATATTTATTTCGTGACACTGCTAAAAGCCTTGCTCTTGGTCAGACTACTATTTGTGCTAATATTAATTTCACTCAGTATATTGAGTACACTTGTAAGGGCCTTAAAGTAACTGGTGAGGGGTTTTGGTGGCAGTGATAATTACATTATAGTCTGGGCAAAAGGGGGCATAGGTAGTAAACCTGTGTCAGCCTTTCCCAGGTGTGTGTGTGTGTGTGTGTGTGTATGTGTGTGTGTGTGTGTGTGTGTGTGTGTGTGTGTGTGTGTGTGTGTGTGTGTGTGTGTGTGTGTGTGTGTGTGTGTGTGTGTGTGTGTGTGTGTGTGTGTGTGTGTGTGTGTGTGTGTGTGTGTGTGTGTGTGTGCAAATCAAATCTCAAAGAGTGTGTGTATCAGTTACTTGGGCAGGGACACGAAGCACTGTTTGGACAGACAGAGTGTTGGATAACTTGGCTTGGAACCCTGGCTAAGGACTCAACTCTATAGCTGTGCCAGTGGGGAGTCTTATCTGGGGAAAGATGTAGAAACCAACCCCTGACTACCTGTGTTCCCTGTCTCCTCTTAAGGGAAATTGTGGTTAATTGTGCGTGCTGCAGAGAGCTGCATCTGGAGATACTGTATGTGCACCTGTTATCCTCCCAGTGAACATCCCCCACTGGCTCCTTGATTACTGGCCCAGAGGTGGAGGGTTGTCACAGATGTGACAGGAGGTACTGCCAGCCATGCCAGGAGAAGTAGGGCAATGGATGTATAACTTATGCCAGCACAGCTAGCTGGAATTTAATAAAGAATTATATGTCATTTGTATATCAAACTGATTTGTACAGATACTTGTGTTTAAAAATGTATTTGTAAAGTTGCTTGTGTTAAAACGTATCAACAATCTGCCCAACTGTAAAGAAAATAAATGTACATGCACTACTGCAACTGAATTACATGAATATGTTTCAAGAGATGATACTGGAAGAGCAGAGTTTAATCACAATCCAGCTGCAACAACTTTAAAATATAGCTGAAATTAAATTTCTATATGCATTAAGACATAAAGATGTTATCCCACCATTTTGAATGGAGCCAGAGGCACAATGTCTGAGCTACAGAATAGGTTGTAACTCCTGTAAGAAGAGTGGAATGGTTTTATGGTTTATGACTTCCAGGAGATCTGAGCAAAGCTCTATCTATGTATACGGTAACACGCAGGTGGTAATATCCGTCATCTTCTAGTGTTGGTGATACCATGGTAAACAGAGTCAGATGACCAGATGAGTATGATGTCATTCTGTAAATCAAAAATAATATTTAGATATTAGTAGGAAATTGCTCAGCATTCTGTATTCTGTCTTGGATCTGACAACAAGGACCACTCATCCAAATTATCTTGCCTTGCTCTATTTAGTAAGTAACTTAACTATGGAACAGTAATTCTATTTAGATTAGTCAGGAAAATATAGTGAGAGCAGAAATGCTGTTTTTCCATAACTATGTGAAGCTTGCCATCCGTGTTATTTTTAAACTTTTCTGTGACTGAAACTCTGTTCTTTACTGTAAATAGATTTTTTTTTATTATTTATTATTAAATATATTTAAATTTTTCATTGACGCTGGTCCTTTTTAGAAAATATTTAAGTTTCAAGAGTATTTGGACATATTTATTCAGTGATAACTCTGGCCACTCCTGAAAGCGTTGATATTTAGTCAACATTACCTTTAGTATTAATATTAACTTCACTCAGTATAATTGGGTACCCTTGCAAGAGCCTTAGGTAGCTGGCTTTGTAGTGCTTGGTGGCAGTGATAACTACCTTATAGTCTGTGCAGAAGGGGGCACAGCTAGTAAACCTGTGCCAGCGTTTCCCAGCTGTGTGTGTGTGTGTGTGTGTGTGTGTGTGTGTGTGTGTGTGTGTATGTGTATAAATCAAATCTCACCATGTGTGTGTCAGCTACTTGGAGCAGGGACATGAAACACTGGTTTCAGAGAGAGAATGGTGGAGGACTTGATTTGGGCAATCGGCTGAGGACTTAACTCTGCATCTGTACCAGTGGGGAGTCTGATTGGGGACCTGAAGGGAAACAGATAGAGACACCCAGATTCCGGGTTGAGTGTGTGACCTGTGTGCTCTTAAGGGAAATTGTGCTTGATGCAGAGAGGTCCGCATCTAGAAATACTGAGTGTGTCCATTTGTATTCCAAATGAACGTCCCTCTCCAGTGTCAGTGGTGAGGATTCAGCTTCCTTGATTATTGGCCCAGCATGGGGACATCACACTTGCTATCTCTCATTAAATATTTTTCTGACTTTCTTTATATTTTCAAGCTGAGACTGATGGAGGTTGGCATAATGGCTAAGGTGTTTATCTTACAGACACAAGGTGTAGGGTTTGATTCTCATAGAGGGTAATTGGCTATGCTTAAAATGACTCACAAGGGCAGTTAGCCTAGAACTAATCTATGAATGTATGAACTTTTAATTAGTGTTATACCACATTATGCATAATTTAAATAAACATGTAAAAATAATATATTCTACAACTAAGTAAAGATAAATACTATTGAAATCAAAATTAATGCTAACGTATGTATTACTGATTGAACAAGGAAAGTATTACGAGCTATTCTAATGAATTTTAACCTTTGTGTGTAGATATATATATATATATATATATATATATATATATATATATATATATATATATATATGGGTCTACCTACTTCAGAATAACAAAATTCTGAAATGCCGAAGACCAAAACGCCAAGACAATAATCATGAAAGTTAAAATGCTGAATTGCATAAGTATTCCCAGGGCAAATAAACACTTGCCTAATGTGGGGAATCAAGCCCTTTTTCCCACTGTAGTGAGATCTAGGAGTTGGTATATAGTGTTAGTGGTGATGTGGGAGTAGTAGTCCCCACAATGGGGGGTGTGGGGGCGTAGCCACCCACATAGGTGGATTTTAGTTAGTGCAGTGTGTTTTCATGTGGTATTGGGCAAGTGTTTACTTGCCCTGGGAATACTTATGTGGTTCGGCATTTTAACATTTGTGTTTCTCGTCTTGGCATTTTGGAATTTTGATATTATGAAGTAAAACCACATATATATATATATATATATATATATATATATATATATATATATATATATATATATATATATATATATATATATATATACAGATATAATCAGACTAAGCTATTTTTATACAAAAAGTGATGTAAAAGAGTGCAATGCCTTTTAAAACATGTGAGTATTATAACCTAAAATGGCTTATTTAATGTGCAATTATGCAACAGAGCATTTAGTCAAACTGCCCCCCCACAAAAAAAAAAAAACTGTTGCAAGTTGCATCCTACAATTGTTAAAAACAGTAGTTAAATCACTGCACACTGAGTGCTTCAGTGCTTAGCCAGAACTGCAACTGCAGTATTGGCATTCATTTATGAAGCAGTGATTTCCTTGGGTTTCATGAAGCAATGCCAGTACTACACTCATGCACCATTCCTCCACTGACACCTGCCAATCTTGCCCTCTAACAGCTTGCACCCAGGGAATTTCCGCTCTTCATCCTGCCATAGCTATGGCCCTGTTATGCAATACAATAATGTGTTTGTTTGGATAAGCAAATTTGTAGAAGAGAATGTTAATCAACAGACAACTTTGATGTACACTAGTTCTTCTCACAAAGCAATGTTTGGATAGTTAGAGCATTGTAAGCAATAATGCATAACAAGGTGGGCATTATTGGGGAAATAATAGATGTCAAAGGAGGAGGGCGTCTCCACCCTTGGAAGGACCATTATTTTCCCTGTAATGCCCTCTCTGGTAAAACTAATTCCCCTACCTGAATAATGTTTCAAAGTTGCTGTAGCAAATATAATTATTGTTGGAGGAATTATTTTACATCTAACATATAAACTATGTAAATATTTGATGTCCAGATATGCATTCACATGTATATACACACACACACACACACATTTACACACACACACACACACACACACACACACACACACACACACACACACACACACACACACACACACACACACACACACACACACACACACACACACACACACACACACACACACACCAAGGGAAAAAGTAAAATGTCAGGTCATTGTAACTGCTGCTGAATTTGCTTTTCTTCTTTTATATATTTACATTTTGTCTTTTTCACGTGGTGAACAACAAAGTCATATTTAATGAACATAAGTAAAATGGCAGCTGATTGCTTTTTAATGTGTGATTCATGGCCTCTTTCTTCCAGCACCTCTCCTTACTTAAGTTAAAATTTTACACTATCTGTGCATTGACCCTTTAATTACAAGTCTTCTTAATTAACCAAGCAGGTTCACAGGTCTTGCACTATCTATTTGTCATCACGTTTTCACAAATCGCAAAATAGACACTATCCACTCTCTCCTCACAAGTTGTACTGCAAACAATTACTTCCAGTTGTCATGTTGTATTTCTGTTTCCCTAAATGTCCTTTCCAGTTTTCATACTTTGTACGTTTTTACTGTACGCTGCTTCAGGAGTACCTATTGGTACACAACATTTGTAACAGATAGACTGCCCCCCTTTTCCATTCCATTGACCTCTGCTTTCTACACTAGCACTCTTCTCTATAAGAAATATTTTTATATATTTTATATATTTTTATATATATTTTTCATATCATTTCTATATGTAACTGATAGGCTGGTACCCCTTCTCTTTTTCATCACACAAGTTACACCCAGCATTGATGCTTATAGGAGAAAGACATAATACAAAATTAGGGTTATAAGAGTGATCTGAAGGAAATGAACATAGCATTGGCCACAAGCACATATACATATATAGATATACATACACATAGAGAAACAGAGAGAAGTCCATATATTTATATACATACCTACATAAGGCATATGCATGTATGTACGTATAAATATTTTTTAAAATCCAGGTTTATTGATTCATGAAGCTTACATGTAAGAATGTCTTCATATATAAACATGGACTTTTTAAATGCATTCTTTCTTGTTCTGCTTTTTCCCCTTCTTGCCTTTGTACATTACTTTTCTTGAAAGTGCTGCTTAACAGATTTGATTTCCTGAAGACATCACTGGATTAACTAAAGCTTTTTCTTCCTTCTAAGTCAATAATCCAAGTAGCTACAGAATCTTCTTTATCCTTCCTTTAACAGTGATATAAAGATAAAGCTTTTAAACACATTGCTACAGAAGCCATGCTATCCTCCAAGGGTCACACTCACTTTTAATTAAAATTGTATATTTCATCACGGCAACCATCTCAAAACATAAGAGATTTTAGAACATGAAATGCAGGTACCTAAAAAGTGCAGACACTTTGCTTATTAGTTTTCTCATTCTGCTTTTTTAATTCTGTAAGATAACACAGTGTTTTCTTTTAGATATATTGAATTATTAAAATTCCAAAGTGTTATTGTTACTCATATACTCTCACTTTTGCATTTGATAATCATGTGAATATTCTTATCTAAAGACTGAAATTTTTCATGGTAGTTATTCATCTTCTAAAGAAAAAAAAGTCATATTACTTAATGAAAAATGTTCACCCTTTAACCTAAAAGGATAATATTTTCAAAAATAACACAGAAATATTTTTCTTATGTAAACACACCACTACTGCATTCATCCTGTCTTCATGTGAACACGTGGGAGTCCTGATCACTGATACTTTCCCTAAAATGAATGCTTTTCGGCATTTTCTTCAGTAGAGTTTCATTCAGTGGAATAGAGACTACAGTTGTAAAAGTCAAATGATTTTATGGCTCAACATTAAGAGCTATTCATTTTTTTGTAATCTGAGGCAGGGATTGTTTTAGTGGTTAAGATCTTTACCTCAATGATACAAATTACTTGGTTTGATTCTGTTCTGTGGTTGTTGGCTTGGATAGTAATAATCTGCAAACTGACAGCCTAGTATTTATCTTTGAGGGGGTTGGGGTTGGCGTAATGGTTAAGGTGTTTACCTCACTGACACAAGGTATGTATTTTGATTCTCATCTTTGAGAGACATTGGCTCGGTTTAAAATGGTCCACAAGTGAAGCTAGCCTTGTGCTTACCTAGGAACCTATGATGTTTACATAATTATCAACCTATCAATCTTTCCTCAATAAAAATTGTGACACAGTGTGTGTCTCTGTGGGGAGGGGGGTATTCAGAAAAAAAGCATAATGGAATCTTGCAGCAGCAAATAACTTGACCAGTATAGCTTGATGCAGCTCATCCGGGACCAGGTGTGCATGAATGTTGACATAGTGTGGAAATATCAGGGATTGTGCTGCAGAATAATGTCTCACAGTCACAAAAATGTCTGTCACCATGCAACTGAGATGACCATGCTTTGTGTGGTCATGTGACCATAGGACACCAGCATGCAAGTAGCATACCTGATTATCTGTATGCCACATTTGCATCAAAGTGCTGCAGCAGTAGCATTGTTGCCTCATAGCAAGAGGTACTCCAGTTTGATTCTCAGCTGGAGTGCCTTCTGTGTGGAGTCTGCATGTCATCCCTGCATTCGTGTGGATTTTCTCCGGACACTCCGGTTTCCTCCTACATTACAAAGACATGTATCTGGAGCATTTCTCCCTGGGCCTCTGCTGAAAATTGGCTTCATTCCAAGTTGGACTTCCCTGGTAAACAAATGTAAAATAAATAAAATAAAGTGCCACATACATGCTGGATGAGCACAGCTTTGAGCCCATACAAGGACTACACATCAAGGTGCAAGTAGTTTTCTGATAAAAATGGGAATGAAATGGTGTGACAGGACAGACAGAAAAACAGAGAAGGATGATTAGAAGGGAAGAGTTGTCTGAGGTGGATCACTTGACCTTTTAATTTTTAGAAGAAGGGTAGACAGAGGAAAGTAGCATAGTGAAAGTCTGGGTAGAAAGCAGGGTATGGGGTGGCAGCAGGGGCAGATGCATAAACATAAAATACAAGACATAAAATGACAGGGGTTATTGATACAAAAGTGGGGGAAGACAATAGAGATATGCAGACTGACAGAGCATGGACATCTGGAAATATGGAGGATTAGACTACAAACAGGAATAAGAATGATACACAAGGAAGTGGAAAACCATGATGGGGTTAGAATGAGGTGAGGCTGTCATGCCAAGCCAAACTAGAGGGAAGCCATTCAGAAGTCAGCCATCTCCATATCATACATCATGGTGGGATTCCACTTCTGATGGCACAATTTTCTGGCCTGGCCAGTTAGGCAACTCTGCCAGCCACATGAGGAGATGCTCCTGGATGCTAAAGTAGGCATTAAGTCACCAGTCAACTTCAGTTCTCAACAGCTACCAAACATCATACTGAGTGATCCAGGAGTGCCCTTCATTGCAACTCTCCAATGTGGAACCTATACTTTCCTCCAGAGGAAAAGCAATAAGAGGTTACCCTCCAACTCACCCTCAAGATAGTCTCCTTTGTCACCTTGCAGAGAGACAGGCCTAGGAGAGCTGACATTAAATGCAATAGCTGACGCAGAGCTGGTATTCTCTACCTCACCTCTGCCTGCTGCACAGCTATTCCTGCAGAACAAAGGAAAACAAAGGGAGAAAATGAAAACAATTAGTTAAATAATAATGTAGAACAGAGCAAAAGAGGGTACAAATACAATGGACAGTGTGATGTTATACAATTTATTACAACAAAACCTAAAAGGAGAAAGTGATATAAAACACTCACAATGGAATACACTATTACACAATGGATAAGAACCTATGGTACATCAATCAGGTATCACTGGAATAGAGGGGACAGTAGCAAAGAAAATGGAGCAAAAAACAATCTCAGAACCTAATGAACAACTAAGCAATGTTGAAGTATAAAAATAAATAAAAAATGCAACTTCTCAGTGCTGTGATAAGCTGGTTAAGTACAGATTTAAAGTAATGGCAAATGCAGGCATAACTGGAGCAGTTTAGGACAGTATCAGAATAAATGGAAGTAAAGTAATCTGCAAAGCCAAGGAAAAATAAGCAACATTAAAATATTGAAATGCTAAATAAATAAATAAATAACTATATACATAAATAAATAATATAAAATAAGCAATTTCAGGTCTTTTGTTCAGTGACTCAGCAAAAAAGATGGCTTATATGTAATTTGAAGGCTCTGTCTCTCTAACCTCTTCTTCCGGTTGGCCAAGAAGGTCTAAGTGACATAGGCAGAGTAGTGTTGTACTCCATCTCACCCAAAGTTTGGGGGTTGTGGACAGGAGTTATTACCATAGCCCCAAACATATCTGGAATCACTTATAATATATAATAGCAAATATCATTTTGATTTGACTGATACCTATGTTCATGGGAATAGATCAGCTTGGCATCTGTGGCTGACGATGTGTATACTCACCAACTAGATGAGTGTGGAGAGTCATCTCACACAATATACTGGTATAGGTAGCATATATGCCAGATGCTGGAATAATGGGGACCACCTGGATGGTGTATAGATGCATTGTATACAATACTCTGCACACTGCACATCATCTGGCTGTTTAAGGAATGACAGCCCTTCTGTTTAATATACCAGAGAGTGTGCAGAGCAGGTGGAGCCTTGATACCAATATGCAGACAGTCAATGGCCTCTAGGACCTCAGAAATATAAGCTTTGTCATAAAATGCCCGCGTAATGGTTCATAGGTTGTTACTAGGCTAATGACCACTAGGGCATTTAGAAGCTTAGCCACACACTCCAAACCATAATTTGGTTCTCTTCTCTGCTGTGTGTGGAGACCAGATATACTCCTACACATGCTTTATCAGCATGCCAATGAAATGGTGTAGCATTCATGAGTCTGAGGCATGCAAAACTGCCACAGTACCTCTTGTTGGATACCGAAGGGTCCCTGAGGTAAGGATAGTTTGTGTTGCACAAACCTTTGTGTCCATTGAGGTAAGGATAGTTCATGTTACACAAACTTTGGGTCCACTGGGATAGGTACTTCATGCAGTCTCCTTGATCCTACGTGAGGAAGGCTCAAGTGTACTAGTTCCTGCATGATATCTGTGTCTACATTATAGCAGTTGACTATGCTGCAATTGTGGAGGTGATGGGATATCAGCTGCTGATGCACTCTTCTGAGATGTAGAGGAAGGTGGTGTGCAACATCATGGACATTGGCTTCCAAGGCAGCTAATAACACATGCTGACCAGCTATTGCAGATGCATTTCCTAGCATTATAGTGCAAGTAATACACATGCACATAAAAAAATAATGGGGTTCAAATAAGTTGATTGCTACAGTTCACTGCACAAATTATATACAGTTTTGAATCACAGTCATGTTTAATTTTATCTGTTTGTGGTGATGCAACAGTTAGCATTGCTGCCTCACAGCAAGATGTTCTCCTGCTCAATGCTTGGCTGGTGTGCCTTCTGTGCATAGTCTGCATGTCCCCCCTGTGGTCACATGGGTTTCCTCCAGGTGCTCCGGTTTCCTCCCACACTCCAAAGACATGCAGTAGGTGGATTGTACACTCTAAATTGGCCGTAGGTGGGTGGAGCCTAGATGGCCAACTGGTAACAGCTTTTTTCTTGAGCTCCATATCAGTTACTAAGAAACAGGGAAATTATTATTTAAAATTCTATTATCTGCTCTTTAAAAGTTGTACAAACTTTTTAAGAACCTGTAATCTACTAGATTTTCAACTTTGAAGTGTTTTCTTAAAGAACTTCCTGTAAAAATTAATGGTTATTTAGCTGAACAGAGATGAGCAACTCAAAATCTTCACATTCTGATTCCTCACTAAAAAAAGAAATATGCCACTCTCCAGGAATTATCCTTAAAAATTGATAGATTCACTGACAACAATGAAAAATTAAAGATAAACTGTCAACAACAAACTGATGTTTTGAAGGAGATCCTCCAGCAACAACAACCCAAAATTCTGGACATTGAAACTTCAATGAATGCTATAGTTGGAAGACTTAAGGAAGATGAATCCCACTGTGAATCCATTTTGCAACAAAATAACTGGCTGATAAATAAAGTAGATGATGTTGAAAACAGAGAGAGGAGAACAAATATTAGAATCTTTGGTCTCCCTGAAAAAACAGAAGGAGAAGATAATATTTCCTTTCTAAATTCCTGGCTGCCTGAATTTCTGTACTTAAAAGAAGGTTTGTCCTATGGGATTGAAAGAGCACACAGAGCCATTGGGAAATCTATTCCTTCTTTTCCTAATGCTTCCCTAAGATACAAAGTTGTGAAGTTTCTATCCTTCTTAGACAAAGAACTTATACTAAAAACAGCTTGGAGAAAAAGTCCCTTGTCATTCAAAGGAAACCAAATAAGGTTTGACAACGATTACTCCACAAGAGTCCTGGAAATGAGGAAAAACTCTTGGTCATTGGTAAGACTGTTAAAACCAAATAAAATTAAGGCGCAACTAGTCTATCCAGCTAAAATCAAAATCTTTCATTAGAATGAAATGAGATCTTTCAATAATATTGAAGAAACTGTTTCTTTCATCCAAAACCAGAAACATCATTAAAATTCCAGAAGGCATGGACTGGTCACCATCTACAACTCTTAAAAGATCATCTGAGAAAAATAATTGGATGGATGTAAGAAAGAAGAAATTAAAGACTGGTTCTAAGAATGCTAGACTTTCTGGTTCTCTCAAAGAGCATACTAAATGATAAAATGTTCACAAAAGTCTAAAAGAAGTATGTATCATGACTCTATTTGTTTGTGAATACTTCCTCATTTATCTTATTAGTGAAATTGCAACTTAAAATTAATATTACTTCTCTCTTATCTAGATACAACTGTTAAGAATGCTTAATATGTATAGTCAGTGAGATCCTGCATACACACCTTTATTTCCTCTCCTGAATTTAACTGTTTTTTTTCCCTCCTTTTAGCAAAGGTTAAAATGTTGGCTGTCTATCTGGGAATCTGATATGCTTACTGTCAAGGCTTTGTTCTGTGTATGTTAAAAAAAAAAAAAAATTAATAAGTAAATATATATATATATATATATATATATATATATATATATATATATATATAAAAAAAAATATATATATATATATATATATATATATATATATATATATATATAGTTATTTATTTGAGGTTGTTTTAACATATCTTATTGTAATGTATGGTTCAAACATGGCACAGACTTTTCTTCCCTTATACTCATTCAGCCTAGCGTTTCAACATTCTAAACTGATAGTTTACTGTTTCCCTTCACAAAATAATAACCTTGAGCATTACTTTGAAATAAGAAACAATTTTTTCTTCACTTGAATACACTCGTGGTTGTTTCATGTGCTGGGCTTTATCTAGTGTGAATGAGGCTTGCTTTGACTGTGGGGCGAGTGATATAGTGAATCTCTATATACTTGTTTATTGGTGTTTGTAGAACTGACATGCAGTGTGTGTTGTTTTACTTGTCGTGCTACTAAACAGCTTAACAACTGTTTAAAATACGTGATTACATAAGGGATGTTTGTCTGAAATAGTAGTGGATTAGAAGGCAATATTGAGACGATACTGGGTAAACAACTCATTTAACATTTGGTCTCCATAGTAACCAGGGCGGTGCTATGTAAATAACGATGACCTCATTCTTGTAAATTGAAGTTCTTCGAATATTGAAGGAACTGACAACCCAGATAAATAAACAGCTCCCATATCATCGTACTTATAATCACACACATTAACACTTTTGTTTTGCCCATAACACTTGCACTATATAATTAATGGAAACACCTGAACACATTGAATAAAATCTACTGTTGAACAGCTGATCTCCTGGAATCACAACCACACGTAATTATTTATCACGAACAGCAAACAGTTTTAGAACAGTATAATAATGAAATAAAAGCCCAAGAACCAACAGCGTTAGCAGATATTGCAGGTATCAGCTTAAGAAATCAGTCGAACGATAGAAGTAAACCAGTCTTCTCTTTATTGAAGGTGTAAGAACGAGATAAGCGCTTTCACAAAGATGCTTCATCAGATGTCAGACAAATAAGTATAAAGTGGTCATCTTTAAATACTCTAAAAATTAATTAACAATTCACAAGCAATTAATAATTAAAAGGGTGATGATATCATCTTCAGTGATGTGTATGTATGAAAAATACTATGGTTAAAACCTGATTAAAAACTCTGTGTGATAAAAAATCATATAAATGCAATTATGTATGTAATTGTATATAGTTGATAGAAAATACATAAGCAACTTACATGAAAACAGACTTCAATATTATAAAAATAAAGGGCAAACTTAACATATACTATTTACAATCATAAAAACTGTCTGTGTATGAAATAAATAATGGAAGTTTCAATATTCTATACTCTCAGTGTCCAGGGTGTAAATATAAGGAATGTATATGTACAATAAATGCACATATAATACAGAAATGTATATGTTAAAAATGTATGTGTATTATATTATGGGCATGAGGGATTTCTACCCTCATTCCACATTTTATTTATTTAACATTCCTTCTTAGCCTTAATTTGGGTCTAATCGAAGCTCTTTCATTCAAGCCAGACCCTTGATCGGCTCTCAATTTAATAATCCATTCTGTCTCTCTGCTCTCTGTGTGGGTTTTAATATCACCCCCTCTAGAGTTAGGAATTATCACCTCCAATACTTTGAAGGAGAACCTATGCTGTATATCTGTCATGATAACATGCTTTGCCAAGGCATTCTGGGTGGTCCCCTTTTTCATGTGATAAACATGCTCCCTCATGCGATCTCTCAAGGGGCGGTTGGTTTTACCAACATAGAAGCTAGTGCATAATTGGCATCTAGCCAAATAAATAACATGAGGAGTCATGCAATCGGCTGTCACCAGTGTCTGATAATATCTACCATTGTCAGGATGATGGAACCCTGGTGTATCATCTATATAACAACAGAAGTTACACCGTCCGCATGGTCTGGTGTAGCCATCCATCCTATCTACTTCTCTATGAAAGACAGAGCATAGTCTCCTCTTCAAGTTGTTTTTATTTCTGTACAAAAATCTGGGTCTGTCCCCTACTATGTTTCTAACTTCATCATTTGTGCATAGTACGGCCCAATGTTTGCTAAATACATCTCTCAGTTCATTATAATCTGAAGAAAATTGTGTAATGAACTTTAATCCCCCAGAAACATTGATCTTGTCAGTAAAGGGAAGGGTCAACTCAGCGGGTCCAAAGTAAGGAGCCCCTGTAGTAGATCTCAAATCTGACATATCACTAAACTGTGTGTTAACTTCATCCTCACTATAACCTCTAGAACATAGTCTATCTTTCAGATTATTAAGTTCTGTTTCGAAGCCAGACTCGGTGGGATTTAATCTTGATGCCCTGATTGCTTGTCCTCTGATTATATTTCTGAAGACATGCGGAGGGTGCATACTGGTTCTATCTAATAAGTTGTTGCTATAACAAGTCTTCCTATAGACACCAGTGTTGATGAAATTGTCATCAATCCTCTCAATATACATGTCAAGAAAATTGATTTTATACTGTGAATACTCCATAGAGAATTTCAGGCAGGTAGTCAAATTATTCATAGTGTTAAAAAATCTCTCTAATTGTTCAGATGTCCCTTTCCACAGAATAAATAAATCGTCGACAAAACGTCGATAGTATACAACATGGTCTTTAAATAATTTCTCATTGAACAGGACCTGTTCTTCCCAATAGGCCAGATACATATTGGCGTAGCTATTGGCACAGGGAGTGCCCATAGCTACGCCGTCCTTTTGTTTGTAGAAATCTCCATTAAACATGAATAGATTATTTTCCAGAACTAATTCTAAGAAACATGTTATCAAATCAATCTTTACAGGCGTATACCCACTGTGCATTCTCAAATAGTTGATCACATAACGTAGGCCCATGTTGTTAGGTATGACTGTAAACAAGGATTGAACATCAAAGGTGACAAAAAAGTAGTCAAGTGTGATGCTCATATCCTTGGTACAGTCATATAAGTCAAGTAAAAATTGTTTTGAGTCTCTGAGAACGACTCTATTAGAATTCAACACCGGTCTCAGGTGCTTCTCTACATACACTGATAGATGTTCAGTCACCCAGTCTCGACCTGACACTATCGGTCTCATGGGTGGTTTGATGGAATCTTTATGTATCTTTGGTAAGCCATGTATAGTGGGTATCATGGGATGACAAATCATGAGGTATTGAAATAAGTCTTGATCTATTAACTCCCCTTGAAATATATCAGTGATGGTGTCATGTACATGCTTAATGACTCCTTCTACATACTGTAATGTTATCTTCATGTAGAAATCATCACTTAACATGGAGTTCATGCGTATGGTGTAGTCTGTGGTATCCATTACAACTACCTTACCACCTTTATCGGCCGGTCTGATGGTAATGTCTGAGTTATTCTGTAACTTCTTGAGGCTCGCCCTTTCTCTGTAAGTTAAATTATCTTTCACAAAGGGGTGTTTCTTAGTGGTTCTATTCTCATAATAATTATGGAGTTCCTCTTCAGTTAATCTCATGTAGGCCTCAACCAATGGGTGATTAATCGGTGTGTACTCACTCCGATTCTTGAACTTAAATTCTTGCTCAATGTTAATTTCAGAGTGGTCTTTAAATATATACTTCAACATAGTATTTCTACAAAATAATTTCAAGTCAACGACACTGTCTGTCAATTGACTCTGACATTTAGGGATAAAATTCAGCCCTTTATTAAGAAGTCGTTGTTCATCGACATTCAATGTATAATGAGAAATGTTATGCACTAGCGTTTGTTTGTCCACATCTTTCTCAATGTTTTCTGGGGGACATCTTCCTCTGATAGCTTCCTCTATTAGAACAGTAAACACCTTTGCTATCACTTTGGTTTTTAGTTTGGTGGTTAGTTTGGTAAAGGCAGAACATTTTCACTTCTGTTACTAATGGACATATATTAAAGCATTAATTATTAGCAGGTACAATGGAATCCTGTTAAGGCATACTAGCCCATAAAAATGTCTGCGGATTAGTAGAGCAGCAACAGAGATTTACTGAGAAGAGCTCAAATGTTCTGTTTAATGTATTAGAAATGCAATGACAATTGCTGGGAGTTATACGGTAAAATTGTTTCATATCATTAAATAGGAGTTAAGGAGGAAAAAGAAAAAAGGGAAGAAAAAAATAAATGTATCTATAAGCTCTTGATAAAAGAGAAACCAACTGCAATAGATGATATGATATTTGTACTTTATAGAAATACAGAAAGTTTACATGAACCAAGCCAAAACTACAAAAGTTCAGAAGACTCAAACCCACCACTACAGTGTAAAAGTAAACATGGGTTTATACTTTCACAGTCTACAGTAACTGATTAATTTAGTTCCTGGTTTAGCAACATATCGATTGCTGTTACATAGTTACACATTAATGGCCATAACTGTAATGCTATTTAACTATTGGAAATAGCAAAATGAATGGGAAAGTTATTTTACAGGAAAGCTTCATTTAAAAGGCATTTAGTGGAGGGGAAAATAACAATCTGAAATAACTTTGCAGACTGGCTGGCATATACAGAATGTCTCCCCGAGTAAGAAATAGTTTTCTTTCATTAAATATGTCTGCAATTGCTTAATTTACTAAGTTTTATCTCATATAGATGAAGCCTGTTTGAAAGCAGACTGAGTACTGTGGCATGCTTTCTTTATATATATCTGTACATAGTTTATTTGGAATTCAAATGGTGATTTATTAATTAATGTTGACATCACTCCATGGTCATCTGAAACTCACTGAATGTCTGTGCAGACAGAAAACATTATTTGAGCAGATTGTTTCCCTTAACTATCATCACTTACAAGTGTACATTCTAATTTCTTATTCCTTTGTTCATAATTATAGTATTGTAATGTTGTTTAGTTATTAGTAGCAGAAAAATGATATGGGAAATTATTATACAGGGAAGCACCATTTATAAAACACTTCATAATAAGGGAAATGATTTAGTTAACTTAATTCTATAGCACGGACTGATCTTATTGATTTAACTGAAGCTAACTCTCTATCTATAGTACATAATGAACTTATGCTGATGTTAAACTGAAATGGTAAATAGGAAAATAGATTGATTTAGTCTGCATAAAATGTATGTTTTTCTGGGAAAGGTCCTTTCTAATAGGGAGGTAACAAGTGAGATTTAGAAAGCTCAACGGAATGTAACTTTGATGTATAATATAATTAGATCTTGAAAGGATGGGAAACTAAGGCTAGTTATGCATCTAATTATCAACATTAATAAATAATATACAAAAAATAAAAAGGATGCAAACCACCAGGAAATTAATGCTCCCAAGCCAGTCACGAACAGATATGTAAGTAAAATAAGCAATTATGCTTAGGAGCAACCCAGTACATAATGAAATCTCCAGCATCAACCAAACGAAACTTAGGTAGCAACAGTGATAAAAAGTCCATAGATGACTCGTTCTTGATAAAATCCAAAATGTTTTTATTTGAGCACAGTAAGTAGGTAAGCGCTTTCGCCAAGAGGCTTCTTCAAACCATTAGCAAACAATTAATGAAGCCTTTGCCTGCCTTATATATAACAACTTGGTAGCTGAATAATTAAAAATTAGTGACATCACCAAAAATTAAGGATCAAATACCAGGTGGATAAAAATATATAAAAAACATGTATATGTATAACATTGCCCTTGTATAACAGCTTGATATTGTCATCAAATACTAAAAATTACATCCTAAGCTAGTAGAAACAAATAAACATATATATGTATGTACAAAACTTTACTGAGACCTTGCTAGAAATTAATATAAAAAATACTTAAGAAACATTGAAAGTAACTGGATTATTCTCTGAATTCAAAGACATGAATATGATTCATTTAACAATTAGTCTCCTGTTTTTTAAGACAGGCTTTAAAGGAATTTTATCATTCAGACCTGGACTAACATGTGCCTTAAGTCTGATAATCCATTTTATTTCTGTTCTTTCAGTATAATTTCTGATACCCCCCCCCCTAAAACTGGGGGTGTTTACCTTAAGAATCATAAATTTGAAATTGTGCAAAATATCTGTTTCTGGAACGTGTTTGGATAAGGCATTGGTACTAGATTTAATACGTATTTGATAAAGATGTTCTCTTATCCTGTCCCTGAACCTTCTATCAGTTTTACCTACATAGAAGGCAGGACAGCAGATACACAATGCGAGATAAACTATGTGCTTGGTATTATAATTGGCAACAACATCAACCAAAAAACATTGTGATGTGACTGGATGGACAAACATGTTATAATTATAAATATAGAAACAGAAATTACAGTTATTACAAGGAAAAGTACCGTTACTATAAGGATCATTACTAGGGGCTTCTATGATTTTTGGGTAACACAAAATTCTATGTAAGTTCTTTTTCTTCTTGAATATAAATTGTGGATTCTCACCCACAATTTCTTTAATTTGTGGGTCAACAGTTAAAACCCTCCAATGTTTATAAATAATTTCTTTGACATCATTAAAATCATGTGTAAAAAATAAAGAAATTTCTGTGCAACTCTCACATTATTGGTTGCTCTCCCTGAGTTGTAACAACTAGAATACATATTTCTACCATCATCGGAAAAATATGGGCAAGCTCTATTATTCCTGTACTGTTCAATATTTTGAAAACAACCAGAAATTTCATAGGTGTTATAGGATCTAGCTAGCAGCCTCCGTTTAAGGTCTGTTAATTCATTCTCATACCCTTCTTGGGTTGGGTTAAGCCTGGAGGCTCTAATGGCTTGTCCTTTAATAATATTGTTAAAAACAAATTTTGGATGCATGCTCCTTCTATGTAACAAGGTGTTCCTATAACAGGATTTCCTATAGACACCAGTGTTAAGTTTACCGTTGCTCAATCTCTCTATATAAACATCCAAAAATTAATCCTATAAATAGATTCTTCCATGGTAAATTTTAAATAGCTTGTAAAAGAATTAATTTCTTCAAGAAAAGCATATAATTCTCTTTTTCTGCCTGTCCACAAGAGATAAAGTTCATCTACAAAACGTTTGTAGAAGATCACAAAATTCTGAAAACTGTGTAAGGAAAATAAATATTCCCTTTCCCAAATAGCCATCACCAAGTTGGCGTAGCTATTGGCACAGGATGTGCCCATAGCTACGCCATCTTTTTGTATAAACAAATCATTGTTAAATACAAAAATATGTCTGCAATTGCTTAATTTGCTAAGTTTTATCTCATATAGATGAAGCCTGTTTGAATGCAGACTGAGTACTGTGCCATGCTTTCTTTATATATATCTGTACATAGATTATTTGGAATTAAAATGGTGATTTATTAATTAATGTTGACATCACTCCATGGTCATCTGAAACTCACTGAATGTCTGGGCAGACAGAAAACATTATTTGAGCAGATTGTTTCCCTTAACTATCACCACTTACAAGTGTACATTCTAATTTTCTATTCCTTTGTTCATAATTATAGTATTGTAATGTTGTTTAGTTATTAGTAGCAGAAAAATGATATGGGAAATTATTATACAGGGAAGCACCATTTATAAAACACTTCATAATAAGGGAAATAATTTAGTTAACTTAATTCTATAGCGCGGACTGGTGTTATTGATTTAACTGAAGCTAACTCTCTATCTATAGTACATAATGAAGTTATGCTGATGTTAAACTGAAATGGTAAATAGGAAAATAGATTGATTTAGTCTGCATAAAATATATGTTTTTCTGGGAAAGGTCCTTTCTAATAGGGAGGTAACAAGTGAGATTTAGAAAGCTCAATGGAATGTAACTTTGATGTATAATATAATTAGATCTTGAAACGATGGGAAACTAAGGCTAGTTATGCATCTAATTATCAACATTAATAAATCATGACTACTTAGAGTGTCTGACAGTTTAGGGGTGTATGACTAAGTACTCTCTCTAAGTGATTCTTTAAGTTCTGATACTACCTCTTCTTAACGGTTAACATATATTGACTAATAAGATGCTTATAAACCAATTATCAATTGGATTATACTAACATCATTTTCCTTTGTTATAAAAATGAAGTGAACTATAAGGCTTTTAGAGAAAGTAAAAATCTGACATACAATTTCTCTAGTTTGGAGTTACCTTGATAAACTCTCCCTACTTATTCTCAGTCATGTAACTATTACTTGCTTATTGGAGAATGCATCACATTAAGTGACTCTCAATTTATCAAAATGTTTAAATATATTATTGTCACTTAAATGATTCTCAAATGCTGACCTACTGCTTTACTGATTTATTATAGTAAATGCTAATTTTGTTTATTCATCTTTAATTCTAATAGAAGTGCTTATGTAATCAACTGCTATTTGAATTCTTCTCTTTTAATAAGCTTGCTCATGCATACTCACTGTTAAACTATTGATCTTTTGATTCTATAACTATCCATACAGTAATGAAAATATGTTCCCTTTCAATTAAACAATGTTTATTAGTGAAATTTAAAATGCACTGATTATAATCAAATTATATATTACATCAAAATATTGTTGTTCTTTTGAACCAATTAACATACAGAATTTTATAGAATACATACTCTGGAGCCTCAAGTTGGGCAATTTTGTACAAGTTTTTGGAATGGTGATTAATCTTACTGGATATCTTTGTTCTGTCAGGTTAGGAATGGTCTACATTCCATGTCAGTTAAATGATTTACTGAAGTTTAAACACTTTGTTATAATTTTTTTTTCAGGCCTCAATCTAATATTAAATTACATTTTTCAATAGGAATTAGCAATTTGTCATCAGAATATAACCTTTCCAAGAAAGATGCACACGATGTAAATATTACAAATGTTTACTACTATATAATTTTAACATTCTTGACCTTTAAACAAATAAGATGGATTTGACCTTTCTTTCCCTAAATGTTAATGACTTAAATAGTCCAGGGAAAATATTTAATCTACAAAAATACTTGAAATTAAACAAAGCACAAGTAATTTTTTACAAGAAACTCACTTCAAAATAAATTATAGCTTTGATTGGAATCCTAATGAATACTTAAAATTATCTAAACCTTCATACACTAAAAAAAACTAGTGGAGTTCTAACATTGTGGAAGAAAAACATTATCTCTCCTCAAATTATTTACAATTATGAAGGTAAGAAAGGTCTTTTATTAATTATAATAATACAATTTAGAAATAGAATTTGGACATTAGTCAATGCTTATTGGTTTCCTGAAATTGGAGTAACAACAATAAAAAAAATTTAGAACTTATCATTAAAAGTACTAAAAGTAGTCTGATTTTAGGAGGGGACTTTAACTGTTTACTTAATGATTCAGAAACTACTAACAAGTGACATTTTCATATTACCTCTATAGGGAAAAATCTTAAAAAATGGGTAGATAATTTACAGCTATATGATTTATTTTACCTCAAAAATGATAATTCACTAGAATATTCTCACTGTGATTTTAGATACAAGACTCAAGCCAGAATTCATAAAATTTTTATATCCCAAGATCTAAAAACAAAAATATCATACTTTATAATAATCCCATGAGCTATGTCTGATCACAATGCACTTATTTTTAATCTTCAAACAGATTTTAAGAAATTATCTTTCACTAAAAGAATACCAGCATATATTACCAAACTAAAACAGTTTAAAAAACTACCAATAAAAAACTCATGTCTCCAAACTCGTAATTAAGACCAGACCGAGTTTCCGAAACTGGAAAGGCTTGAATGGAATGCCACAAAACAAAACGTACAACGCTCGTCTTCTTTTCAAAAACAGAAACAGTTTTAATGAAACAACCATAAAATAAAAACAGGTAATTTCTTAGCGCTTTCACCTGTATTAAGAAAACAGGCTTCTTCAGAGATAATCCATTAACTCTGAAGAAGCCTGTTCTCTTAATATGGGTGAAAGCACTAAGAAATTACCTGTTTTTATTTTATATGTTTTCAAAGAATGGTGCTTTCCTCCTTGGCTACTGCTGTTGAAATTCTTGTTAAGACGCTTCTCCTTGTTTCTTCTTTAAAAGAACTTTTTATTAAAATGTTTTAAAACAAAAAACAAAATAAAAGCTACAACCTAACCATTTGAAAGTTGGTGTTGTAACACAAAAAAGAGATGAGCATTTTCGGTTTATCAACCTTCTTCAGATCTGCTTAACATTTGCTGCTACTTCTATTTATATTCATGCTGCTTGCTTAGAGTCATCCCCCACAACCAATGGGAGCCTCTATGCTAATTCTTGATGTACTTGTAGTCCAATCCAATGTTCTAGTTCTTATTTCTTGGAAGCCAATTACATTCTTCCATGCAAATGAGTTTTAATAAATCTACCAATGTTTATTCATTCCTTTCTCTCACCTAATTTGCTATTCTTTTTCTTTTGCTCCAATGGCTTGTGTGTATCCTGTTGCAAGATGCAGGCTCCACCTTTTTATGTCATGTTCTTATTTGCCTTTTGTAAAAACTAATCACTCTCCCTGCATAGCATTTTTCATGTATTTCGCCTCTATATTGGAGGCATCTGTCTGCCTATAACAGGGCTTCAACCTCTTCTCTTACACAGGTTGTCTTCATTAGGTAAACCACAAGTACAATGGCTTTCTCCAAGATACAAAATAAATAAAAAAAAGTTTTTGATTTATGATGTGAGTTAGCAAGTGTATTTATGTATTTAAGTAAGCGCTATCAGTTTGAAAGAGACCTGATGACATGGAAGTAAGAACATATACAAGAAAGTGTTTGATCCTATGTTTTAAAAACAAAGGAGAAAGCCATTGTACTTATGGTTTACCTAATGAAGACAACCTGTGTAAGAGAAGAGGTTGTAGCCCTGTTATAGGCAGACAGACGCCTCCAATATAGAGGCGAAATACATGAAAAATGCTGTCTTAAGTAAGGTGAAGTTTGCTATAGAAAAGTTTTTCACTGTGGTTTCCTTGGTTGGAGATGGTGGTGTGATGTGGACATCCAGATTGATTAGTTTATGGTCTGATCTAACCAGTGATGGGTTGACTTCTGGTGTGGAACACCTGTCGCCCATGTTGGTGATGACCAGGTCCAGTATGTTTTCACCTCTGGTAGGGGAGTTTACCAGCTGGTCCAGGGCATTTGAGTTGATAAATTCCAGGAAGCGCTGGACCTGGGAATTTGTACTTGAGTCGTTTTCCCAGTTAATGGTAGGGTAATTGAAATCGCCCAATATCAGGGTGTTCAGTAGGACCTTCATGTTTTCCAGTGTCTCCAGAAAGGTGGAGTGGTGGTCCTGGGTCAGGGAGGGTGATCTGTAGCAGGCCACAATTTGCATTGCAGATTTGCCTGATGTTAGATGCACATAGATTATCTTGGAGGTATCATGCTGTGCCACTAACCTGGAGGTGTAGATATCCTTGATGAATATGGATACACCCCCTCCTTTTGTGTTTCTGTCCATGTTCTGTGGCCGAAATGTGTGGTATGAGTTGTAGCCTGGTAGTGCTTGGGTGGTCTGTGGAGCCTTGAACCAGGTTTCAGTTACTGCACCGATGTCGACATTCTCCATACTGAGGAGTGCTTCGAGCATGTGCATTTTGAGATTTAAACTCCTGGCGTTGAGTAGCATAACCCTAATTTTTTTATTTGTGCTGTTTACAGAGGTGGGTTTGACTTTTGAGCCTTGACTAAAAAAGGCACTATGGGGGCAGCAAGAGCCTTGGCCAGTATTCAAAAACCTAGAGGTGTCAGGTGCAAGCCATCTCTTGTGAAGCAACGAGGCCTGTCGAGCATGTTGTCCCAGGTTGACAGACACTGGATCCCCTTTGAATGACACCAGAAGCTTAGCCAATTGTTGAAACTGATCATTTTTTCTTTATACTGTGGTATCATTCTTGGTGAGGGCAGGATGCTACTCAGGGTCAAGGTCATACCCACCTGGGCTACATGATCAGAGAGCTCTTCCATGTCTCTTTTCATGTAGTCCAGGGAGGTACATTTCAGGTCATTCACACCAACATGAACAATGACAGAGTCATATTTCTACTAGTTCTGGAGTGACCTGAGTGCTTGTGTTATGTGGCGGATTCTGGCTCCTGACAGGCAGCTAACAGTAACCTTCTCCTTGTCCAGCCTAGTGAGTGGGACGTCAGTGTGCCTGACTATAGAGTCACCTATTACTAGTGTGTTAGGTATGTTATTTCGCCTTAAGGGCTGTGATTGTGCAGCACACTGGTTTTGTGTTTTATGTGATGTCTGGTTTGTGACGGGAGGTGCAGGTTTTTTGGGTGTCTCCTTTGGAGGTCTGTGATGCTTTTGCAGGTTTTTATTTAGAGCCTCCGAGTATGATTTTGTGTATTTATGTATATTTTTTGCCAGTGCTGGTTTAGTATGTCTATGTGAGGCTGGAGGTGTGGTGAAAGTGTTAACCTTCTCTTCATGACTGCCTGTTCCAGTCTTGGGTGGAGAGAGCTTAGCCTCCAATTTAGCTATATAATTGCATCTCTCACATATGTTAATGTTTTGTGGTAGGAGGAGAGGGTTGTCTGTGTACATGAGGCAGTTGTAACATTGCCTCAGAATACCCAGGTTCACCAGCTAGACTGGAGAGTATACCTGAAATTGTCCTTTGGTCATGCCTGAATAGAAGGGTGAGCTGCTTAGTCGCTTGGTTGGTGAGGGGTGAATAATGAGCCTTGCCCTGCTGAGTAATCAAGTGTCGGGGTATATTAGTGCTTGCTATTATGTCTGAGCAAGTGCTGGACTGTAGGATGCTTTTTAAGTGCTTAGGTTGAGAGTTAGACTACTTTCAAGGGAAAAACTGAAGAGGAGACTTGGTGGAGCCGGGATAAATTTAGCCCTAGCTAACCGTTGCTGCCCGGATGTGTAAAACCGTGCAAACATGGTTTTTACAGCAGGGAAATGAAAGAGATAGAAATTAGCCCAAAATGGCCTATAAACTACTAACTTCTGGGCTGGAACCACTCCTCCAGGGACAGATGGCTGCTCAAAGCTCCCTCTTTCACAGGTGAACAGAGAAACTTCCCTCTACCAAGTAAGGTATGGGCAACTCAGAAAATTGTAACACAGCCCTGAATTCAGCACTAACCTGAAAACTGGACTATACTAGCTTAGAAAGGTGGGAAACAAGGAATTTTTTTTTTGAAAAGATAAGGCAAAAACAATAAAAAATACATTTAAAACAGCTTTAAATGATTACAAACAGTAAAACATGCACTTAAAACAGCTTTAGATGACTACAAGCAATCAGAAAAGGCTTTTAAACAAATTACCCAATTAACCAATAAAAAAAATCTCAAAACTGAGCCCTGTTCTTGTAGTCTTCAATCAGACATTCTAACTCACAAAACCAATATGGCCTTAGAAAAATTAAAACTAGATTCTTTCTCTGTATCTCCAAAATATATGCGTAATCTAGTTTTGAGAGTGAAAAGACATTCCATTGAAAATAATGTTGTAAGTGTGGTTCATAAAGGGAGAAATAATAAAAATGTTTCTGATATAAGTGATATTTTAGATGCTTTTAAACATCACTTCTCAGTACAGTACAAAAACAAAGATTCTCAACATGGAATTTCAGACCATGGTATGGACTTTCCTAAATTAAAACACCTACCAGAGATTTTAATTAATAAGATTCAGAAATTAATCTCTCTAAAGGAAATTAATGAAAAATTTAAAGAAAGCAAAAATAACAAATCAGCAGGCATAGATGGTATTATTAATGAACTATATAAGCGTCTACCATCCTCTGCTATATCAGTCTTATATGAAGTTCTGGATGAATCATACTCACAAGGTACAATTCCACCTTCATGGAGATATTTATTAATTACTCCTATACTTAAAGAAAGTAAAGATTCTCATTTGTGCAACTCATATAGACCAATTTATCTGATTAATAAGGACTATAAAATACTAAAGTCTATTTTAGTTAGCAGACTTAAGAAATCATAAACTCATCTCATCACTGAAGATCTAATGGGATTTATTTATAATAGACATACCCAAGACAATATTCAAAGAAATCTAACCACTATAAATATCTTAAACAAAGATAATAAAGAAGCTCTTATAATCACCCTTGATATTGAAAAGGCCTTTGATTCATTAAATTGGAAATATCTCTTTAAAATTCTTGAATCATACAAATTCCCTATTCAATTCATTACTTTTATAAAAAATATTTATAATAACAATTTGGCCGATGTAAAATTAGAGCCATTTATGTCAGAATCTATTGAAATTACTAAAGGAACAAAACAAGGATGTCCAATGTCTCCAATCGTATTCACTTTAGCAATAGAACCCTTTTCTTTGGCAATCTATTCTAATCCCAAAATTAAAGGCTTTAATATAAATAATCAATTTAACTCCAAGATAATGCTATTTGCAGATGATATTTTACTTACTTTAATAAACTCAGAAGAATCCCTACAAGGATTAGATTTATTAGTTAAAAAATGTACTGTATTTCTGGTTTAAAAATTAGCAGTTCTAAATCTAACCGCATGCTTTTAAACAAAAAAAAAATTCAATGACAACACTAAATCGACTGCAAATTAAATAGTTGTGAAGCAGGTCTCTTCTTTGAAATATCTAGGGATTGAGCTATGTGAAAATATTGAACTAACTTTACATACAAACTATAATAACATTGCAAACATATTAAAAACTCTTTCATTCAAGTGAAATAAACTGTATTTAAATTTGAAGATAGGTTACAATTAATGAAAATGATTTTGTTACCAAAAATAAACTACATTACTTTATCTATTCCTATATCAGCCAGTAAAAGAGTTTTAAAATAAATAAATAAAATTCTCTTAAAATTTTTGTGGTATCCAAAAAAAAGTAGAATAGCTTTATCAAATCATGTTAGACCTTGGGAGTTTGCACGAATAAATTCTCCAGATTTAGAATCTTATATTAAAGCCTCTAATCTCAAAACAATATTAAATTGGATGGATCCAAAATATTCATCAGCTTGGAAGTCATTACATGCAACTATTATCCTAAATGAAAATATATTAACAAAAAATTTACAACTAAGCGGAGTAAGTAACAACCTTTGGTATGTACTTTGTGTTAATATACAATATAATACTACTAAACTCACTAATCTAAATTATTTAAATCATATATACAATACTTTTAGAAGTTTTTTTAGCAACAATATTGATATTAAACTATTGATCCAGCTTTTATTTCCCTTTAACATTACAAAAAAACTTTTTAATAATATCAGTGCAAATACTCTTAGTATTTGGGAAGTGAAAAAATGTACATGCTGGTATCATTGTACAAGGAACTTAGTTGTCCAAGATGCACAGAATTTGATTAAAATATTTTATCAAAATCAGACTGGCTGGATCTCAATAGCTTACTTTCATTCACTCAAGATTTATGCAGAACAATAGAGAACTCTTCCTTTAATTCCTCACCCAAATTTATAATTCTTATGCATGAAATTCTACATGGTAAATTTAATTGGAAAAATTTCATCTCAAAACTTTATAAAATCATTATTAACTATAAAACTATACCTAATCAGAAATTTTGGGATTTTATTACTAGAGATTCATAGGTTCATAGGTAGGTACTAGGCTATTGGCCCTAGGGCCTATATAATCCTAGTCAAAAAAATGTACCCTGGCTTTCGCCACCCAAGAAAATTATTTTCCTGTACCCCTGTTGAGCAGATCCACAGAAGTGATCCCTGGGGTGAATTTCCCATTTCCCATCCAATCATCAAGATTTTTCTTGAAGAGTGCTAATGAGGAGCTCTGTTTGACATAGATAGGTAGTCTGTTCCAGAGTATGGGAAGTCTCTGGGACAGGAATCTATCCCTCCAGAATGTTCTGTTTATTGTGGTGACAAGGTTTAGGTCCCTAGAGCATGTAGCGTGGAGGGATTGTGATTTCTTTAAGTGGAGCATATCCAACAGCTCTGGGTTTGACATAGCTTTGTATGCTAGGCAGAGATCACCCAAGTAGGCGATATGCGATGGAGTAAAGCTGTAGTTTTTTGAGACGGTCTGCGTAGGGCATCTGTTTGAGGCCAGTAATCCTCTTTGTGAGGTATTTCTGTGGTCTTTCCAGTTGTTGTAGATGTCTTGTGAGGTACATACCAAAAGGGGTGTTGTACTCTATAATGGGTCTAATGAGTGATGAGTAAAGGGGAACAATGACCTCTTTTCTTCTGGATGAGAATCCTTTTTTGTTGAGATGAGCCACGTAGAAGGATTTCCTGACCACTGTGGTGATGTGATTATCAAAGGAGAGACTACTGTTCACCTGTGTCCCAAGGTCTCTTAGCACATTTATGGCATTAAGTAGACTACCAGCTATGTGGTAGTTCATGGGTACAGAGTTTTTACCAAAGTGGATGGCAATACACTTTTTGGCATTGAGCTTCAGGCCATGGCTTTGACACCAGGTATCTGTCTCAGTGAGGCCCTTTTGTAGTTTGTCCACATCATTAGGAGTTTTGATTATGGCTCCTAGTTTGCAGTCATCTGCAAACTTTGTTAGCCAAAGACCTTCTGTGTTAGCCTGCACTTCAGAGAAGTAGATACCAAGCAGGAGAGGATTCAGGACTGAACCCTGTGGTACTACACTTGTCACTGGTCTGAAGTCAGATTTGGAATCCGCTACTTTCACAGTGTGGGTTCTGTCCATGAGCCAGTTGGCAACCCATCTTGTGACATAGGGATTTATACCTAGTTTAGTGAGCTTATCTATAATTCCAGCGTGGAGGATGGTGTTGAAAGCCTTGGCGAGATCTAGATAAGCTGTGTGAACCATTTTACCCTCATCTATGGTTTTGGTGACTGCTTCAAAGAAGTCAATCAGGTTTAGGAGACATGATCTGCCTTTTACAAATCCAAATTGGGTAGGGTCCAGAGTTTGGAGATTACCAATGTCTTTGTTTATGAGTTCCACGATGATACGTTCCATGGCCTTGCAGACTAGGCTCGTCAGGCTAATGGGGCGGTAGTTCCCGGGGTCCGTCATGGCTTCCCCTTTGTGGAGTGGGATAACCATCGCAGTGCACCATTTAGTGGGTACAAAGCCTGAGGTGAGGTTATGATTGAACATGTTACTTAGGTAGGGTGTCAGTTCATTCTGTAGTTCATGTAGAACGCAGCCTGGGTTATTGTCAGGTCCCATGGATGCTGTGTTCTTGGCTTTGGAGAGTGTGCTTTTTACCTGTGCAGCCGTGATTATAGGAACTTTGCATTCTTCCGGTATAGAGATGGGCCCTCTAGGGGGTGAGAGGGGGGTAAAGTTAGCACTGAACCTATCTGCTAGGATGTTGGCAATATCAGTTGGTTCTGTATATTTAGTGCCATTGTGCTGTAACTCAGAGCAGATCTGAGTGTTCCCATTCAAATTCTTGACATAGCTATAGAATGCTTTGTAGTTGTCTTTAAATTCAGTGGCAACTTTGTTTTTGTAACTAGCTTTGGAGGATTTTATGAGGGATCTCAGCTTCTTAGTGAGGTTGAGCAGGGAGTTCCTCCAGTCATGGGATTTTACTCTTTTTTGCAACAGTTTCTTTCTTCTGTTGTAGAGTTTGTTTATGGCAGAGGACCACCAGATTGGCTTCCTTTTTTTTTTGGAGGATAACATCTTGGTTCTATTAGGGATAGCATGATCTATGTACTCATGTAAGTGCGTATAAAGTGCATTTGTGTAGGATTCAGCAGTCATACCTCTACTGTCCGTCTGCATGGGTGTCATGAAGTTTGCCACTTCTGAGTGTGAAGTTGGCTTTGGAGAAGTTTTTTACGATGGTTTCCCTAATTGGGGGTGGGGGTGGGATGTAGATGTCTAGGCTGATTAGCTTGTGGTCGGATCTGACCAACGAGGAATTGACCTTAGGTGTGGAACACCGGTTTCCCATGTTGGTAATGACCAGATCTAGGATAGTGCTGCCCCTGGTGGGGGTGTGAATAAGTTGATCCAAGGCATTGGAATTTATGAATTCTAGAAAATGTTGAGCAAAAGAGTTGGTACATGAGTAGTTTTACCAGTTAATAGTGGGGTAGTTGAAATCGCCCATTATTAGGGTGTTGGGTTGTACCCTAATACTTTCCAGTGTATCAAGAAATGAGGAGTGGGAATCCTGGGGCATGGTGGGTGGTCTGTAGCAAGCTACAGTTTGGATTGTGGTCTTTCCCAGAGTTAGTTGCACTTGGATAATCTCGGATGCACTATGATGTGCAACTAGCCTGGAGGTGTGGATATCCTTAATGAATATGGACACGTCTCTGCCTTTAGTGCTTCATTCTGGGTTAGGTGGCCGAAAGGTGTGGTATGAATTGTAGCCTGGTAGTGCAGGAGTGCTCTCTGGAGCTTTGAACCAGGTCTCTGTCACTGCACAGATGTCAATGTTCTCCATTTTAAGGAGTGCCTCGAGTGAGTGCATTTTGAGATTTAGACTTCTAGCATTGAGTAGCATAACCCTCATATTTTGCTTGCCTGTACCTGTTACAGTGGTGAATTTGTCATTTGAACCTTGCCTAAAAAAGGCACTATAGGGGTGGCAAGAGCCTTAGCCAGTATCCAGAATCCTAAGGGCGACAGGTGCAGGCCATCTCTGGCAAAGCATCATGGTCTGTCGATCATGTCATCCCAGGCAGACAAATACTGGATCCCATTAGAATGACACCAGAAGCTTAGCCAATTGTTAAAGTCAATCATTTTGTCCTTGTACTGTGGTATCATTCTGGGTGATGGCAGGATGCTACTCAGGGTTAGGGTCATACCTGCCTGGGATACAAGATCGGAGAGCTCCTCCATGTCTCTTTTCATGTAGTCCAGGGAGGTATGTCTCAGGTCATTCACACCAACATGGACAATGACAGTGTCATATTTGTACTTATTGTGGAGTGACCTGAGTGCATGCATTATGTGGCAGATCCTGGCACCTGACAAGCAGCTGACAATAACTTTCTCCTTGTTTTGTTTAGTGAGTGGAACATCAGTGTGCCTGACTATAGAGTCACCTATGACTAGAGTATTGGGTACGTTGTTATGCATTATGGGCTGTGGTTGAGTGGCACACTGAGTTTGTGGGCTATGTGTCATCTGGGTTGTGTTGGGGGGTAGAGTTTGCTTGCGTTTATGCTTTGGATGTCCCTGATGCTTGGGCAGGTTTTTATTGAGAGCCTTCATGAATGTAGGTGTGTGTTTTGTGTTTCTATGTGTGTGTTTTGGTGGTGTAAGTTTTGAGGGACTATGTGATGAGTGTGGTGTGATGCAAAGTTTTACCTTCTCCTCTTGACTGACTAGTCCAGTCTTGGGTGAAGAGAGCTTTGCTTCCAGTTTGGCTATATAAGTGCATCTCTCACAGGTTGTAGTGTTGGGTGGTAGGAGGAGAGGGTTGTCTGTGTACATGAGGCAATTGCTGCATTGCCCCAAGATGCTCTGATTCATCAGGTAGACAGGAGAAATCACTGAGAGCTGACCCTTAGACATGCCTGGATATGTGCTTATTTATTAAGTACTAAAAACTGCTTTCTTCTAGACAAGCGAGGAAAGTTGAGTGCTGTAGTAATTGTTTAGAGATAGAGATTATACACAGTAGAGATTGTGCATTATCCCTAACCTCTGAGAATAAAACTAATCTTTTACACTCCGTTAAATTAACTTCTAACTTATAAATTTGGAAGATTTTCTCCTGGAAGGTTCTGTATAGAGCTTTTTATACCCCATGTATACCCAGCTTAAATATAAACCCCTATGTCACTAGATGGGTTGCAAACTGGCTCAAGGACAGAACCCACATGGTTAGAATTGCTGGAGCCATGTCAGACTCTAAACCAGTTACAAGTGGCATCCCACAAGGCTCAGTCCTGGGACCTCTCTTGTTTGGTATATATTTCTCTGAGGTACAGGCCAACATGGAAGGACTGTGGCTGACCAAGTTCGCAGATGACTGCAAACTGGGCGCCATAATCAACTCTCCAGCCGACACAAGCATCCACCAAAAGGGCCTCATAGAAACAGACAACTGGTGCCAGAGCCATGGCCTCAAGCTAAACACCAAAAAGTGTATAGTCATCCCCTTTGGCAAAAACAAAGTGCCCACAAATTACCACATAGGTGGTAATTCATTAAGTACAGAAGAAGTAATTAGGGACTTGGGGATCCAAGTTGATAGCAATCTCTCATTTGACAACCACGTGGACAAAGTGGTTAGAAAAACATTTTATATAGCCCAACTAATCATGAAGGGATTCACATCTAGATCTTGGGAGGTCATCGTGCCTCTTTACTCATCCCTCATCAGGCCCATAATTGAGTACAATGCCCCTTTTGGGATGTACCTTACCAGACACCTGCAGCAACTGGAAAGACCCCAAAAGTACCTCACCAAGAGGATCAAAGGGCTCAAACAGATGCCATATGCTGCCCAGTTAAAGAAACTCCAGCTCTACTCAGTGGCATACCGCCTGCTCAGAGGCGATCTGTGCCTGACGTATAAAGCCATGTCCAATCCGGAATTAATGGACATGCTGCACCTCAGAAAATCCAAATCCCATCGAGCCACGCACTCAAGAGACTTGAACCTCAGCACTGAAATAAATAGGACATGCTGGAGGGACAGATTCATAACCCAGAGGCTCCCTTCACTCTGGAATAAAATCCCAGTCCAGGTTAGGCAGAGTCCCTCATTGACTCTCTTCAGGAGAAATCTTGATGAGTGGATGGGAGATCATAGGTTTACCCCGGGTATCACTTCTGTGTCACTGTTAGACAGAGGCACAGTATACTAACCTCGAAAAAGGGCATAGCAAAATTAATTTAAAATGGGTGGCAAAAGCCAAACACATTCTGGCTAGGCTTATAAAAGCCCTAGGGCAGATAGCCTAGTATGAACCTATGAACCTATGAACCTATGTACAATTGCTAAATTTAGTCTTTCTAAGCAGGAAACATGCTGGAGATGTTCTTTAAAATGCAAGGCTAATTGGTCTCATATTTTTTATGATTGTTCTCACATTAAGAAATTTTGGGGAGATATTGATAATTTTCTTCAAGCTATCTTTACTGATTCCTTTATATTATCAAAACCTTTAATTTTTTTGAATGTAAATGAATCTATTACAGTGAATAACAAAAGTAAATATCTTCTTTGGACAATCTTGGCAGTAGCCAAAAAATGCATTACGAGAAGATGGAATTCACCCTCCATTCCAACCATCCAAGACTTCATGATCTTATTGGGTGAAGTACCGTCAATCGATATAAAAGGTAAGGAATTACAAATTTATCCCAGAAAATGGACTAATAATCCTTGGAAAAAAGTTCCATCTCTTATTAAGACAATGAATCCAGATAGGTCTTCATCTAATTAATCATATTGAAAGCAAGAATTGTTGAATATTGTATAACCTTCTATATATATGTTTATATTACCTGCTATTTCCTTTTCTTTTGTTCTTGAGGCCTTTGTAAATTTTGTACATAGTTTATTATAATCTGTTATTTAAACTGAATTTTTTTTCTCTATTGTTATTGGAAAATTAAATAAAAAATTTTGAGTAAAAGAAAAAATTAAATAAATTGGCCGCAGGTGAGAATGTGTGCGAGTGAGTGGAACAAATGAATTACCATGGCAGGGCTACCCACCCAGTGGTGTAAACCTTGACTCCAGATGATTGTCACTGCTGAAGTGACACCCTGTTCCCATGCGCAAATATGGGAAAAGAGGTTGAGGATGGATGGATGGATTTGCTACATGATAGGTTCATAGGTTCATACTAGGCTATCTGCCCTAGGGCATTTATAAGCCTAGCCAGAGTGTGTTTGGCTTTCACCACCCATTTTAAATTAATTTTGCTATGCCCTTTTTCGAGGTTAGTATACTGTGCCTCTGCCTAACAGTGACACAGAAGTGATACCCGGGGTAAACCTATGATCCCCCATCCACTCATCAAGATTCCTCTTGAAGAGAGTCAATGAGGGACTCTGCCTAACCTGGACTGGGATTTTATTCCAGAGTGAAGGGAGCCTCTGGGTTATGAATCTGTCCCTCCAGCATGTCCTATTTATTTCAGTGCTGAGGTTCAAGTCTCTCGAGCGTGTAGCTCGATGGGATTTGGATTTTCTGAGGTGCAGCATGTCCATTAATTCGGGTTGGACATGGCTTTATCGTCAGGCACAGATCGCCTCTGAGCAGGCGGTATGCCACTGAGTAGAGCTGGAGTTTCTTTAACTGGGCAGCATATGGCATCTGTTTGAGCCCTTTGATCCTCTTGGTGAGGTACTTTTGGGGTCTTTCCAGTTGCTGCAGGTGTCTGGTAAGGTACATCCCAAAAGGGGCATTGTACTCAATTATGGGCCTGATGAGGGATGAGTAGACAGGCACGATGACCTCCCCTGATCTAGATGTGAATCCCTTCATGATTAGGTGGGCTATATAAAATGTTTTTCTAAACACTTTGGCCACGTGGTTGTCAAATGAGAGATTGCTATCATCTTGGGTCCCCAGGTCCCTAATTACTTTTTATGTACTTAATGGATTACCACCTATGTGGCAATTTGTGGGCACTTTGTTTTTGCCAAAGGGGATGACTATACACTTTTTGGCGTTTAGCTTAAGGCCATGGCTCTGGCACCAGTTGTCTGTTTCTATGAGGCCCTTTTGGAGGATGCTTGTGTCAGCTGGAGAGTCGATTATAGTGCCCAGTTTGCAGTCATCTGTGAACTTGGTCAGCCACAGTCCTTCCGTGTTGGCCTGTACCTCCGAGAAATATATACCGAACAGGAGAGGTCCCAGGACTGAGCCTTGTGGGACACCACTTGTAGCTGGTTTGGAGTCTGACATGGCTCCAGCAATTCTAACCATGTGGGTTCTGTCCTTGAGCCAGTTTGCAACCCATCTAGTGACATAGGGGTTTATATTTAAGCTGGTGAGCTTATCTATAATGCCTGAGTGGGGTATTGTATCAAAGGCTTTTGTGAGGTCCAGGTAGGCTGTGTGGACCACCTTCCCCTCGTCAATGGCCTTGGTGACTGTTTCAAAGAAATTGACCAGGTTTAAGAGGCAGGATCTGCCCTTAACAAAGCCGAACTGGGTAGGATCCAGTGTCTGTAGGTCCCCAATATCTTTTTTTATGAGGTCCATGATGATCCTTTCCATAGCTTTGCAGACCAAGCTAGTCAGGCTTATGGGGCGATAGTTTCCAGGATCCGTTGAGGCACCACCTTTGTGGAGAGGGACCACTGTTGCTGTACGCCACTCTTTGGGTACATATCCTGTAGTAAGGCTAAGATTGAACAGTAGTTCTATGTTTGGGTTTAGCTCTTCTTGGAGTTCATGTAGGACGCAGCCCGGGACACCATCTGGTCCCATTGATGCTGTGTTTTTTGCTTTGGAGAGGGCGGCTCTTACCTGAGCATCTGAGATGTCAGGGGGGCAGCACTCTGCTGGGATAGATATTTGCCCTTTTGGTGGGGAGGGGGGGGGGAGTTTGCGCTGAACCTGTCAGCTAGGATGTTGGCAATGTGAGTGGGTTCGGTGTATTTTTTGTCATTTTGGACTAATTCTGAGCATATCTGGGAATTCACACCCAGGTTCCTAACATAACTAAAGAAAGCCTTGTAATTATCCTTAGTGTCCTGTGCAATTTTTCTCTCGAATCTGGCCTTAGACGATTTTATGAGTGCCCGTAGTTTTTTGCTAACACTGATCAGAGATGCCTTCCCTTTTTGGAATTTTGCTCTATTATGTAGTAGCTTCCTCCTTCTATTGTATAGTTTGTTTATGGCTGGGGCCCACCAGACAGGACGTCTGCCTTTGGAGGATTGGGTCTTGGTTTTATTTGGGATTGCATGATCCATGCATTCCTGAAGGTGCTCATAGAATGCGTTTATAAAGGATTCTGTGGTCTGGGCCGTATTTTCCACAGGCCCGGGGGCTTTGAAGGATTCCACCTTGGTTTTGAGGAGTGTGAAATTTGCTTTAGAGAAGTTTTTCACTGTGGTTTTCTGGGCAGGGGGTGGGGTTGGGATGTGAATACCCAGTGAGATTAGTTTATGGTCTGATCTTACCAGTGAGGGATACACTTCTGGTCTGGAGCATAGCCTTCTGTCACTAATTTGAGTGTCATTATGTAGTAATTTGCATATGATGTATGCTGCACTATTTTCCACTAGTGAGGTCATGCTATATGTCTCTGAATCTCAGCATCGCTGTACATCATTATTTACCATGATATTTTGATTAACAGAATGAACTATTTCTGAATAACCCCAATTTATTGCATATGGGTAAACTGTGTGACACAGTGTGCTGAACAGTCACAGCCCTTAAGGCTAAACAACACACCTGATACACTTGTAATAGGTGACTCTATTGTCAGGCACACTGACGTCCTGCTCACCAGGCTGAACAAGGAGAAGGTCTCGGTGAGCTGCCTGTCAGGCGCTAGGATCCGCCACATAATGCAAGCACTCAGGTCACTCCAAGGCAAGTACAAATATGACTCAGTCATTGTCCATGCTGGTATGAATGACCTGAGATGTACCTCCCTGGACTACATGAAAAGAGACATAGAGGAGCTCTCTGAGCATGTAGCCCAGGCCGGTATGACCCTGACCTTGAGTAGCATCTTACCCTCACCAAGAATGATGCCACAATATGAAGACAAGATGATCACTTTCAACAATTGGCTTAAGTGTTGGTGTCATTCAAAGGGGATCCAATACCTGTCAGCCTGGGATGACATGCTCGACAAGCCACGATGCTTCGCTAGGGACGGCTTGCACCTGTCACCCTGGGCTTTGGATATTGGCAAAGGCTCTTGCCACCCCATAGTGCCTTTTTTAGGCAAGGCTCAAAAGACAAACCCACCTCCATAGGTATCACAAGGGATAAGAAACTAAGAGTAATGCTACTCAATGCCAGAAGTCTAAACCTCAAGATGCAAGCACTCAAAACTCTCCTTAGCATGGAGAACATTGATATCTGTGCAGTAACAGAAACCTGGTTCAAGGCTCCCGAGAGCACCCCAGCACTACCAGGTTATACCTCATACCATGCTTTTCGGCCTCAAAACTTGGACCGAACCACAAAAGGAGGGGGAGTATCAATATTCGTCAAAGATACCCACACCTCCAGGTTGGTGGCACAGCACGAAGCATCAGAGACTATCCATGTGCAACTAACTGTGGGTAAAACTGCCTTCCAGTTTATAGCCTGCTACAGACCACCCTCCCAAACACAGGAACCCCACTTGGCCTTCCTGAGAATACTGGAAAATATGAAGGTCTCTCCAAACACCATTATATTGGGTGACTTCAACTACCCAAACATAGACTGGGAGCATTACTCTAGCTCCAACACCCTAGCCCAAAGGTTCCTAGAATTTATAAACTCAAATGCTATGGAACAACTTGTTACCACTCCCACAAGAGGGGAAAACATACTGGACCTGATCATCACCAACATGGGGACACTATGTTCCAGACCAGAAGTGTATCCCTCACTGGTAAGATCAGACCATAAACTAATCTCACTGGATATTCACATCCCGACCCCACCCCCTGCCCAGAAAACCACAGTGAAAAACTTCTCTAAAGCAAATTTCACATGCCTCAAAACAGAGGCGAAATCCTTCAAAGCCCCCGGGCCTGTGGAAAATACGGCCCAGACCACAGAATCCTTTATATTCCCATTCTATGAACACCTTCAGGAATGCATGGATCATGCAATCCCAAATAAAACCAAGACCCAATCCTCCAAAGGCAGACGTCCTGTCTGGTGGACCCCAGCCATAAACAAACTATACAATAGAAGGAGGAAGCTACTACATGCTACTACATGATAGAGCAAAATCCCAAAAAGGGAAGGCATCTCTGATCAGTATTAGCAAAAAACTACGGGCACTCATAAAATCGTCTAAGGCCAGCTTCAGGAGAAAAATTGCACAGGACACTAAGGATAATCACAAGGCTTTCTTTAGTTATGTTAGGAACCTGGGTGGGAATTCCCAGATATGCTCAGAATTAGTCCAAAATGACAAAAAATACACCAAGCCCACAGACATTGCCAACATCCTAGCTGACAGGTTCAGTGCAAACTTCTCCCCCCTCTCCCCACCAAAAGGGCAAATATCTATCCCAACAGAGTGCTGCCCCCCTGACATCTCAGATGCTCAGGTAAGAGCCGCCCTCTCCAAAGCAAAAAACACAGCATCAATGGGACCAGATGGTGTCCCGGGCTGCGTCCTACATGAACTCCAAGAAGAGCTAAACCCAAACATAAAACTACTGTTCAATCTTAGCCTTACTACAGGATAAGTACCCAAAGAGTGGCGTACAGCAACAGTGGTCCCTCTCCACAAAGGTGGTGCCTCAATGGATCTTGGAAACTATCGCCCCATAAGCCTGACTAGCTTGGTCTGCAAAGCTATGGAAAGGATCATCATGGACCTCATAAATAAAGATATTGGGGACCTACAGACACTGGATCCTACCCAGTTTGGCTTTGTTAAGGGCAGATCCTGCCTCTTAAACCTGGTCGATTTCTTTGAAACAGTCACCAAGGCCATTGACGAGGGGAAGGTGGTCCACACAGCCTACCTGGACCTCGCAAAAGCCTTCGATACAATACCCCACTCGGGCATTATAGATAAGCTCACCAGCTTAAATATAAACCCCTATGTCACTAGATGGGTTGCAAACTGGCTCAAGGACAGAACCCACATGGTTAGAATTGCTGGAGCCATGTCAGACTCCAAACCAGTTACAAGTGGCGTCCCACAAGGCTCAGTCCTGGGACCTCTCTTGTTCGGTATATATTTCTCGGCAGTACAGACCAACATGGAAGGACTGTGGCTGACAGATGACTGCAAACTGGGTGCCATAATCAACTCTCCAGCTGACACAAGCTTCCTCCAAAAGGGCCTCATAGAAACAGACAACTGGTGCCAGAGCCATGGCCTCAAGCTAAAATCCAAAAAGTGTATAGTCATCCCCTTTGGCAAAAACAAAGTGCCCACAAATTACCACATAGGTGGTAATCCATTAAGTACAGAAGAAGTGATTAGGGACCTGGGGACCCAAGTTGATAGCAATCTCTCATTTGACAACCAC
Organism: Protopterus annectens; assembly: GCF_019279795.1. NCBI lineage: Eukaryota > Metazoa > Chordata > Ceratodontiformes > Protopteridae > Protopterus > Protopterus annectens. The sequence continues at coordinate 354,630,909 of NC_056728.1, read as the reverse complement.
GTGGCCAAAGTGGTTAGAAAAACATTTTATATAGCCCACCTAATCATGAAGGGATTCACATCTAGATCAGGGAGGTCATCGTGCCTCTTTACTCATCCCTCATCAGGCCCATAATTGAGTACAATGCCCCTTTTGGGATGTACCTTACCAGACACCTGCAGCAACTGGAAAGACCCCAAAAGTACCTCACCAAGAGGATCAAAGGGCTCAAACAGATGCCATATGCTGCCGGTTAAAGAAACTCCAGCTCTACTCAGTGGCATACTGCCTGCTCAGAGGCAATCTGTGCCTGACGTATAAAGCCATGTCCAACCTGGAATTAATGGACATGCTGCACCTCAGAAAATCCAAATCCCATCGAGCTACGCCGAGAGACTTGAACCTCAGCACTGAAATAAATAGGACATGCTGGAGGGACAGATTCATAACCCAGAGGCTCCCTTCACTCTGGAATAAAATCCCAGTCCAGGTTAGGCAGAGTCCCACATTGACTCTCTTCAAGAGGAATCTTGATGAGTGGATGGGAGATCGTAGGTTTACCCCGGCTATCACTTCTGTGTCACTGTTAGACAGAGGCACAGTATACTAACCTCAAAAAGGTCATAGCAAAATTAATTTAAAATGGGTGGCGAAAGCCAAACACACTCTGGCTAGGCTTATAAATGCCCTAGGGCAGATAGCCTAGTATGAACCTATGAACCTATAATCAAATGTGAAATTAGAACTGCAAAACGCAATCAACTCAAGTGCAGTGATGATTCAAATGTTTGAAAATTGTTGAGCATTCTAAATTGTCGCTAGATTATTACAAATGCATGCTTTTAAATGTTGCTGGGCATTTTGGAAAATTGCTACATCTCTAAAATACAGGGCTTTACAATGCCTGAGTGAATAAATTACATCATGGCATGTGAGAGCTATTATCATTAATTCAATATTTAATGACTTCTTGGCATCAATAAAATTGTTTTGTCTCATTGTCATTTATACATGTTTTTTTTCTAAATAGTTGTTTGTTATGGCTTTATCTCTCTTCCTGTAATCAGTTATGATCAATACCATTCAAAAATTTCCATTAAACATCAAAATATAACAAAATCTATTACTTTTAGTGAAGTACTAAAGAAAATGTTGACTTTGTGTTTTTCTTCTGCCATGCCTACCTAAGCCATTTCTGTTGGCTCCACTACATATGTCCCATTATCTTTGTTATATACAAATGCATTTATTTCACTAGTCATGTATCCATTCATTTGCAGATGCCACCTTGTTAACCAAATTACCCATATTTAACATAGTTCTGATACAGGGTGGACTCAGGGAGAAAATCTTCATTTAAGTATTTTAATAACACATGAGTAAGTATGTCAAAATTATTTATAAAATGCAGTTTCCAGTTAAGATCAAAAACTTTGGGGCATGCAAGTGTTAGGATACAGAATAGGGTTACCACATTTCTAGGTGCCCATAGTGGGGCATTCTTTACATAAATGCAGAGTTTTGCAGGGAAAAAAGCAACCAGTGCAAGGGAGTGAACTCCATGTTTTTGTTTAAATAAAAGCTCATTCTCATAAGAGTTTAGTTGTTTCTTTTGTTTTAAGTTTAGATTAAGATGTGTCAGATGCTATTATGGGAAGGTCAGAAAATATTTTTGTCAACAAAACTCAGGACATTTGTAATTGTTCATATTTTTTTCCACAGGACATAACTGTAAATATAGGGACTGTTCTGTTAAAGAGAGACAGTCGGTAACACTAACACAGAATAATTAGTGCAAAGATAAAATAGACAGATGTAAAGAAAAAAAATTGTATAAAATATAATCAGTAAAGTACTCAGAAATCTAACAAATGCTGCCTACCTTTAGGCAGTTTTCAACATTTCAAGATTATAATCAGTGATGGCTGAATGCTCCTGTTTTAGAATACTGCTTTGTCTATGGGACTTGCCCTTACCATGTACTTAGCACAGTTACTTTCAAGTTGACAGCAGATCAGCGCTGTTGATCTGAGGTTTAATAAACTAGGTGGAACTGCAACAATGGTAACTCAATGTAATAGCAAGGTAGGTTTAAGAGCTGCTTTCAAGAAGTTCTAAAAGCACACCTTGTTATCACTGGGGCTACTAAGTTCCAATAATGTGGAACAGTGCTTCTGAAAGGTATATCACCAGCCTTAAAGAGAGGAGTTTGAATTTTCAGTTTATAATACCTGAATAGGTTGCTTACATGGTTGCTATGGTTCTTACTTCTAGCAAACCAACACAGCTTTATTAGTGCCAAACCCTGAGAGATATGGTGGACTTTCAACATAAACTTCACTGCACTGTTATATAGGATGTAAAGCTTGTCCCACACTATGTGGATAAAGTCCCAACAATTTGATACCCAGACTACATTTTATGGAACAAAACCATCTTATTAACTAATATTTTACAGTCATCAGTCGGATAACTCCTGAGTTTAAAGCATGTATTTTTTTGTCACATTGTTAATATAGTCATATATTTTTGTAGCCCATTGGTCTTTCTCTAATTGAAATTGTAATGCAGCAACTCTGTTTTTTTGTGTTGATTCAAGTACTGTGCCAGGAGTAGCTTTAATGCTGATTATAAAAAACCTTGATCTATGACTGTCTCCATGTTGAAAAGTATCAGTTCAGTGTTCTCAAAATTAACAATGTCAGGTGTTTTTCAGTCATATCTAGCATTCAAAAACAACAAATTGCAGTGCATTAAAGAATGACTTCAGAGTCTCCATGTTGCAAAACAATTTGGAGTCATCTGCATACTACATATGCAACACATTCACAGTATACCTCCATGTTCTCTTCATGTAAAGGAAGAAGATCTGTGAATTTATCTATCTAGCTATCTAAATATCTATCTAGGTATTTATTTACTTAAAGTTTATTAACTGGGTAGGTGAACTTACCAAAGAACCTATTCAGCCATGAGTCAGGCTAAAGGGGTGGGGGGAATTTTACGCTTTAGTGTCATTACATCCGCAGATGATATTACATCAAAAAAAGTGAAAATCACAGTAAAATTAAATTGCAAACATCACAAGAAAAGTAAATTGCAAACATCAACTGAATTACAACTGCACAAAATATTGCATCAACAGAAAAGGGAATGTCACAATATGATGTAAATAACTATGAATATACACACAGTTTACATACAAGATCGCAAACAGTTGCTAAACTGGTTCAGAGAAGAAACACTAAAACTGAAATACTGCATCAATATTAAAAGACAATATGCATGAAGTGGGATAAACTGGTTGCTAAAGCAATGTATGCCACAAACTATTGCTAGAAAAAGGAAAAGTTAAGAATTTTTTGCAAGTATGGCATAGCACACATAGTCAAGTTATCCCTGCCAAAAGTATACAATAGCATACATAATCTAGCTATCCCCCCAACCACATATGAATTTTTGAACTGTTATGACTGTTGCTAAGAGGAAAACATTAGAAATGCAGCAACTAAAATATGCCACACACTGTCCCTGCGCATCTACTAATGAAATCATCAGTAGAGAAAAATAACGTGATGCACAGCATTAACTGTGCAAGGGGCTATGCCCTGGAACATTAGTCTATGTCTCTAAAACATTTGCTTTTGTTCAATTCTAAAAGATGGACCCCGGGATTCATGAAGCTTGACACAAGGACAGTTTTAGCCTTGTGCCAAGCATCCTCCTTACAGATGGTGCAACAGTGCCATATGAATATTTATGAGGGCACACTGCCGCATCCTCGACGTACACAGGAAATGTGTGCGAGTGCAGGGGGCATGTTTAAGTGCTCTAGGGAGGTGTAAACATGCACCCACAGTTGCACAACCTACTATGCTCACTATTAGAGCCCGCCTCTAGTAGTAAGCAATTAAGTCAGTGTCTGTGGATACCGAAATGTATGCTAAGCATACAAGAGTGTACACAAACACTGAAATAAACTCAAAGTAGTAAACACACAAGCACGTAGTGGAATGTTGAGCCCTGTCCCAAGAACTATCACAATTAGATTCCCCGTGTCCCTATTTTACATTTGTATTGCTTCATTATTGGAAGTGTAAGCGAAGTGCAGCATATTTGCATAGCGCCGCCCCATGCTTAGCGTAGCTTACACAGCAAAATCATCCAAATAGAAAATAACACGCGGAATCAATGTTAACGTCAATAGTGTAGTGGTTAGAGCATCCGCCTAATGAACAGACATTAGGAAAATGTTGAGAGGCCTGTATGAACTGTTTGTGTAGGCATATACATCTGTCAAAATATTTATTCTGCATGTGAATGGATTCCTGAAAGTAGGATAAAGATTCATGTCTTTCATCTATGCACACACACTTACACATACATAGAGACACACAAGTAAGTGGCTGTTGTGTTAAGCTAACCCACATGTAAGTATTTTGTTCCCATCCACAGAACACAGTAGTTAATAACTGCACCATCTCTGAAATATGCCTTTGCCTTGTCATACTGATCTTCATGGATGATGCCATCACCATTATATGATGTGGATAACATATCCTGTTATGAGAGCGGTGGAAAGTGTAGACTTTGTTTTTTCTGTTGTGTTTCCAATGTGCATGTATACTTTTAAAGATGGGGGTTCTCAAACTACATGCAGAAGGTATCAGTAATGCATGTTGCAGATATGAGATATGTTATGTACATTACACACAGTCACAAACAAACACACACATGTTTTGGGATCATCATGGATGCAATTGTGTATGCATGTGTGTTCATATTTGTGATGAATTGATGCCCATATTGATACATGTATAAGATAATCTCAATGTATATTATCAGCATAAAGCTTTAGATGATGTAACAATACAGTAGTGCTATTTATTTCTGTAGTGTAGTTGACATTTGTGAAAAGCTACTGATATATCCATTTTCAAGTTCATGGGTGCAGGACACACATGAGTCTGAGTAAATATGTGTTCAGTCAGTAACAAGTGCCTTCCCTTTGGTTGTGTTTTCACATAGAATATAATAGGTTAAAGACTAATTGTGTATTAAACGTATTAATACATGTCAATCAGCTCTTTCCATAGCTCACCACTGAGCAACTGGTTTGCGCAAACAGTTGGAAAGTGTTTGCACATGTGAGATTTACATTTAAAGACTACAGCTTGAACTTGAGAAGTACTTATGAATATAGGCTAGTGTAGAAATAACTGACAGATACTATGGTGTTCATACTGTATTTTATATTGAAAAATGCTGTGCCAGAATTTTCAAAACAAGAAGTACTATTGTTATTGCCTTTCCAGTTTGCACTGAGTTAAGTGACTAACAAACTGTGGTCTCTGCTTAATTTGGAAAAAAAAGTAATTTTTCTATTGGTTTGCCTACTTCTGAGCAAATGTGCTAAGTGGAGAGGTGCAGCAGTCAGCACTTTGGACAGTACTGAGTGTAATAAAAACACCTGTTGCCTAACTTTCTCTGTGGCAGCAGGTGTGAGAGTGTCAAGTTTATATTTTCAGCAGAAATTAAAAAGAGCTCGATTCCACCTCAATCTAATTTTTGTACTCATTTTTTAAGGATGGAATTACATACTTGCTAACTTTTGTAAATGTGAGAAGCAGTGACTATAGTGAAGTAGTGTATAACAACAAACAACATTCAATTGATTTATGTTAACATATGAAATTCTAGTGCCTTTACTCTGCTTTAACTGTGTCTGTTTGTTTAGTGCAGAGAGTTTAAGCAGCATTGTGCAGAGGTGACCATATTATGCCATAGGACATAAAGAGACATTCACCGTCACTCGGCATTGGTCCACAATGCCAAACTGTGAGCAAACGTTGAGGACAAAAAGTGAAGGGCTTCATTATGGATGTATTATTTATGTATGTGCTGTGTGATTCTATTTTTTGACCAGATTGCAGGTGTGAAAGTGGGTAAATAGGAAAGCGGTGAAATGAGGGGGCGAGCAGGGAAGAAAAACAAAAGTGAAAGAAACATAAGAATGCCCATGATGGAATTAAGAAATAACCATAAGTATTCACTTCTTCAACAGTGTAAAATAAACATGGATAGAATATTGGATGAATTTATAATGTCACCTCAAAGATGGGTGACAAGATCACAATCATGTTGGACTGAATCAAGTGTGTGGAGAAGACACATGTGCGAAATGGAGATCTATGTGTAGGACAATATTTTTCTGGGACTGGTGCCTATTTTTTCAGCATCTGAAGAAGCGTGCCTTGGGACTACGTGAAAGCGCTCATCTGTTCTAATAAACTTGGTCAGCATTTTATCTTATCGTGGTGGTCCGTCTCCGGTTTTTTACATCATTTGCTTATTCGTTTACGAAGTGGACCTTCAGGTGGTAGAGTTTACTATCTTTTTGCTATCATTTTATTTTAGTAAGAGAGGAATGTTGGGTAAGAGGCATAGGTATGTCAGGGTCAGGTAAGTCATGTAGGTGAGGAAGCAGTTGCAAACAAACAGGACAGACAAGTGAGAGACAGGAGATGGTGAGGGACATAAAAGGGTTGGAACACCATGATTGGGGATAGGGAGGGGACATCAGAAGCACATGTCCATCAAATATGGGGACAGTGAGAATATAGCCCTCACCCTCAGAACTGTCATCACCATCCCCTCCCTCAGCTTGCTGTTGAAGTGCCATTTTTTCTTTGCAAAATTCCAGTAAGCATCGTCTCCATACAGCTGAGATGTGCACCAATTGTACCTTCTATGACCTTACACACCATGTCAGGCAGTTCCTGGTGAGTATCAAAATCACCACTTTCACCAATACTTCCAGAAGGTATGATGTGCTGGGTGTCATTGTGGCAGCCAGTGGTGGGGTAGCAGGCTGAGCTGCACTGGTTGGCCTCTCTCCCTGTGCTGGAAATCATTTTATCAGTTGTCAACAAACTGATGACATTAGAAAGTTGTGACCACACATCTACAAATAAAAAAGAGAGATAAGGGGTGGGGTAAGAGACAAAAAAAAGATAATAAAAACCATCATATGTCACATGCAATAAATTAAGATATAAATATAATTTTAATTTTATGTTAACTATACTTTTCAAAAACTACAAAACAGGACTGAGAAATTGTCCAAGTAATGCTTACAATATGCATATATTGCACATATGCGTTTTCAAATAATACATTTATTCCAATTTTGTTAAAATTAATATTTTATATTTTTTATTATTTCAGTCTGTATTTGTTACTTATGGGATCTGAAATCACAACATTTGAATACACTATTACAATTGATTCCTACAATTCCCTTGAGCTATAGAATGAAGCACACAAGCTTGATTTTACAGTTAAGATATGCATGCTTAATTTGCTACTAATGTATAGAAGGGCAACACTTTTAATGCAATATTATTTTGTACTGCATACATACCCATTGCTTCTCTTAGTCTTTCTAAACATTCAGCATGGGCTTCCCTGTTCACTGCAATCTCCTGGGCAGCTGTAAAATAAAGAGGACAGAAAAAGAGACAAACAGTATGCATACCAGTCTTGCTTATCTCCAGCTTTGAGTATAATTTAAAGAATCTGTATACATACACAAATGTGGGATGTCAGCAGTCCTAAACTCATCCAGCCACTGATTAAGTTGTATCTGCTTGCACATTTTTAGGTCACTGAAGTGGCAGTTGCATTGCTTTTCAGTGTGTGGAATGGCAGCTGCACTGGAGACAGCCTTGACAAGACTATTCCAAGCCACTGATTTATATGTGAGACCCGAAACAGTCTCCCTGCACTAGTCTACAGCTGTGGTGCTTTGCAAGGAGTCCAGTGAATATCCTGGACTCCTCTACAGCCCATCTTTGAGCCCTAAATTGAGTACCTTCCTTTCTAGCTTCTACCATGTCCACACAGGTCATATAGCAACAGTTAAAGTATTTTCCCACCAGTTTGTGATATTGTATTTAACAGTCAGTGTTCAAACTGGTGCAACCATGCTAACTGGATTTGCAAGATGTTAAGCTGAGAGCAACAATGCCAAACAGAGAGGAAGGCAGTTTATGAATTAGAAAGGATAATGTGACAGTTGGTATTACTTTATTGGCTGTATGCTGCTATATCTGTTAAATGAGTTAACTTTTGAGATATGTATTTGGTTGTATGAATTTTATGACCTGACATATTTTTGTGGCTTTACATACGTATAAAAATAATCTATACAATATGGGATTCAAACCTATATAAAACAGACAATATATAATCTTGCACATAGGTGTATTTACCTCCATGCCACAGAAGATGTGCTAGTCAGACATGCTCATTAATTATATAGACATGTTAAAGAGTGAGTGGTTAACCATGTATGTGTGCACCTTGACAATGTCCTTGCTTATACATTCAAGAGCACATGACTATCATCATGTATGAAGATCTTCAGTCATAGATATAATTCATATAATATCCACTGCTACGATAGTTATTGTGTCTAATTATCATTATAATATTCTTTAGTTTTAAAAATTGAGTGGAACAGCATTAGTAAAATTTGGATTATGCTAGCTTAGAACCCTGGTTCACTTGTATTAGGGCCATGAACTTATATCAACTGCTACAGGGAAGGTTGGGAAACAGGTATATTTTTACAGTAATTACTGTGCAGAGTGCTCATTGCAACTGAGGACTTGTTTGTCATACATGCTTATTAGTTATCCTGTGACCTTTCCAGCCAGTGCAAAGCAATAAAAAAAAAAAACATTCTTCCATCATTGTTTTACACTGACTAGTTGTCCTGCTTACTGTTTGACCATTGAATGTATGTTAACTATATTTTATACTTTTTAGCTGTTTTTTGAGACCCTGTAAAATGCAACACACCATTGAGACGTTTTATGTTATTCCGCCCTCCCCCCAATTTTTTTCTTACTGTTTGTTAACCTGCCCTTAATAATTTTACTATTTAGTATACTTCCTTTGTAGTTTTAGCTTTAGCCTCATTCATATTACTCCTTAAGCATTTCTCTCTTTCTTCTTATCATCTCCCTTTCCCAAATCATACTTGGCCCCTACTGCTGTTGTTATATTTAACTATGGCCTCTAACTTACTGATACCTTTAGACACTCCTATTTTTCCTTGCTTAGCCTGTCTTCCCAGTGTTAGCATTTAATTGCTTGCAGTACTTTTGTTTTTCCAACTGGTGCCTCTATTTTAAGCCATTCATATCTTATCTATTTTTCTATTATGTCATTCTAGCTGGCTTATCTATCTCCTGACTGGTAGACTGAAGCTTTTTTTCCCCCAGTTCATTCTCTTTCTTATAGACTTGTATTGTGCTATTTGCTCAGGTCTCCCATCTAACAGACAGTGTTTTGTTGGACTGCAATTCACTTACCTGGGCTCTATTGTGAGAGTTTTCCCTACATTTTCAAATATTTCCCTAATCCTTTTTTTTCCACGATGCACTGTGAGTTTAAATTCTATCCTTAGTTTTTTCTCTCCATATTTCATCCCTACTACTTCCTGGAATAACGGCCATTTCTGGTGGCGTGTGTGTTTAATAGCATTCAGAAGTTTATTTGTGATGTTTTTTTGTTAAAATAGGCCTACCTGCCTACTTGGATATTACTGTATTATTAATGTATCATTATATCCATTCATGTATACATATGGTATTAGTTTAGTTCTTGACTGTTTTAGTTTTCCCTTGTATCCACTGATATTCATACCCATCATTTTGAACCATGCACTCTATGAGACTGTGCTCTTGCATGTGAAATATTATTTTCTTTGGTCAACTCTGCAGTGATAGTACTTGCATGTATTCCTTGTATATGATGAGTTTTTCCTCATCTAATGTCTCCTTCACTGGGAGATATTCCTGATAGTTGCTTCAAAGCACACATTTACCAATCACTGTTGGATTTTTATTGCATTACATTAGGCATGAATTGTGTTTGACAAGCATCTGTTTATTTCATGCCCCTCTCCAATGTTTAAGTCAGACTTACCTAATGGTTTGCAGATGTTTCACATTCTTTTACATTATATATCTTGTAGAGTGTTTAGTGTTTCATAAAATACTATCTGATGTACTAGAATTGTTTAGACATGCTTTCATGAATAACGGGGTCTGTCTTAGGTATATATTCATTTCTAAACAGTTTTTGATGTTAATATACATTTTCACCTGATTTAGTCACTACATACATAGCATTTACTATAAGGTGCATTGTATTACATCTAACTAGACTGTAATCTGTGTATTTAAGTCTTTGAATTTACTTTAGTCTCACTTTCTGCATTGCAAACTTTTTTCTTCCTCTGTTCTTCTCTTTCTACTTGCTTTTTCACAATTCCTCTTCCCTTGCATACTACCCTCACCTATTCTAGTACTACTCTTCTCTGCTCTAACCACTGTTTTGCTTATTTATTACTCTCTTCTACCTTCCCTGTATTTTCAGCTTTATCCTGCTTTATATTCTCACTTTACTTTTCTACTTCTCTCTATAATTTTTTGCCTCTGCTTATTTCCCTTTTTATCTGTCTCTGGTTCTTTGCCTGTCTATAAATCTTTCAGTGTAACTTAAAGTGTTATCTAGGTTTTAATCGGTCCATTACCTCCTTTCTTCCTTTTTATAGCAACAGCTGCTGGTTCTCCCTATATCCTGCAACCTTTCCGACTAGTGCAAAGAAATAAAACAAAAAAGCATTCTGCCAGTTTTTTTCACACTGACTTTGTGTTCTGCTTGCCGTTTGACCATTGCATGCATGTTAACTATATTTTATACTTTTTAGCTGTTTTTTGAGACACTGTAAAGTGCAGCACACCACTGGGATGCTTCATGTTATTTCTTACTGTTTGTTAACCTGCCCTTAATAATTTTACTTAGTATATTTCCTTTGTAGTTTTTAGCTTTACCCTCATTCCTCTTACTCTTTAAGCATTTCTCTCTTTCGTCTTATCATCTCCCATTCCCAAACCATACTTGGTCCCTGCTGCTCGTGTTATATTGATCTATAGCCTCTAACGTACCGATATCTTTAAACACTCCTGTTTTTCCATGACTAGCCTACCTTTTCCCAGTGTTAGCATTTAATTGCTTGTAGTAGTTTTGTTTTTCAAATTATATTTTTATGTTGTTTGTATCTAATCTATTTTTTCTGTTATGTCATTCTAGTTGGCTTATCTATCTCCCAACTGGTAGACTCAAGCTTTTTTTCCCATTTCATTCTCTTTCTTATAGATTTGCATTGTGCTATTTGCTCAGGTCTCCCATCTAACAGATAGTATTTTGTTGGACTGCAATTCACTTAACTGTGCTCTGCCCACTCCATTTACCCTTGCTGAGCTCAGGATCTCTCTAGTCTCCTACCCTACCCCTATTTCTACCCACCCCACTTACCGTATATTTATACTTACATAAACCACACCCTCCATTTTACTCCTCCAATCACATCCACATCTCACTACTCATCCTTACACCACACCCTCTGCTTTTTCCACCAATCATACCATTATCTAATCTATCCCTCCCACCTCCCATCTAAACTCTTCAACCACTCTTTTAATTATTTTCCTTATCCTCTGTATTCTTAATACCACTCCTTCTCTGTTCTCACATACACCATATTACTATCCTCAGCCCTCCCACTCTCTTCTATCCATACTTTCTTTACTTTACAGCTACACATTAACACTCTGCTTATCTCTAATGTCCAACCTCCACTCTCCAACTATCAATATGCTACTATTTATTGTGTCTCTACCCTCTCTACTCACAACAACGTATCATCTTACCTCCTTTCACCACCTTCAAGTATTCTATACACTCACACCTACTAAACCTGCTTATCCTCCTATATGTTACCTTTTCATGTACATCAACATATCACCACAACTTTTCTATAACATACCACTCCAACTATACACACTTAAATACCCTTCCACTCATATAGCCTTATACATTCTATGTAAATACTATAGATGCTCTATTAAACCTTCACTCACCTTCTTACTCAAATCCTGTCTACTTCATCTTGGTAGTGGCATTCAACTTAATCCAGGTCCTAATCCTTACACTCACTTACACTATCTGCAACACAACATTGCCTCACCAAACCCTTCTCCCTTCACTCGTGTTTACTCTTACCTGCTAATCTTTAACATTAACCTTAGATGTATTCTAAATAATGTTCCTGACTTTCATGCTGCCATGTCACTGTACTCCCCTGACATTTTAACAGTTACTGAAACTTGGCTAAAAAGCTATAACAAAAATGATGAATTCTTACCTCTAGGTTATAATATCCATAGAACAGATAGAACACACAAATGCAGTGGCGGCATAGCAAACATATATAAGAACAACCTTAACTTACAGCAGCTGTGTGCTACCCCACTCCTAGCTTCTGACTCTGAAATACTAATCTCACGTCTTCAACTTAACATGAAGAAGTCCATCGTTATCATAGCAGTATATCTTCCCCCTGGAAACAATACTCTAATAATAGAAAACCTGCTTAACTGGGACTCCACTACTTACAATCAGGACATTGTTATCTTAGGTGATTTTAATCTGGGCTGGTCTGCATGCACATCTACAAATCCAACAAATCATATTAACCTCTTTAATTTTTCCCAATTTATTACTACACCTACAAGAATTGACAAACACAATAATAAACATTCCATACTTGATTGGATACTGTCCAATCATCCTAACATTTACTCTCAGTCTGGCTGTCTACCTGATTCCCTTAGTGATCATTCCCCCACCTATCTAATTATGCACAAAGCTCACTCAATACATACCACTATTTGCAAGTATATCCGTACGAAAACATATTTTTCCAAAGATATCTTCAGCTCCCTCTTAAAACATCACAATTGGTCTCCCTTAGAACAACTTCCCCTAGATGATGCTGTCATCTACTTTAACAACTCATTTCTAAACATCTTAAACTTGCTAGCCCCTATTAGAAAAGCATGTTGCAAATCCACACCAGCTCATTGGGTAACCAAAGATTCCATAAACATTATGAAACTAAGAGGCAGGGCTTTGCTACACTATCAGTCTTCCAAAACCCAAGCTTCACTCCTCAGCTTCCAGCAATTATGTAACTTAGCCAAAAATCAAGTTCGATCAGACAAAAATCCTACTACACCCTGCTTTTTGGCAGTCCATTAAACAACTATTAAATCCAGGACATTCTATCATGCCATCGCCAACCAACCTAAATCTCAATATAAGCATCTCTGCACACTTCAACTCTCATTTCATCAATGCCATCCTGCCATTAGTAAACAACAGTACACATATCCCTCTAACATTACCCACAACTACTGTCCATGAATCTATATCTTTCTCATTTTAGCCCATTCAGAAAGCATACATCAAAAACCTCCTTCTACAACTGCAACCCACCAGATTTGCAGTAGATAAACTCCCAAGTGAATTTCTTAAACTAGCAGCTGACTCCATCTCATACCCAGTTTCAGTAGTTATTAATTGCTCCATTATTGAACAATATGTACCTATGCTATGAAAAATCTCACATGTTATTCCTCTGCACAAGGGTGAACAATCCACTGATTTATCTAACTATAGACCCATTGCCATACTGTTGCCTCTTAGCAAAATACTTGAAAAATGCATTCATACTCAACTGCTGTCCTATCTTGTACAAAATAACCTTCTCTCCAAATCTCAACATGGCTTTAGACCAAAGCGTAGTACCACAACAGCCCTATTAAGTTTTACAGACACCATCTCCCATCATAGAAATTGTAACAACCTAGTTTCTTCAATTTTCTTGAGCCTATCAAAAGCATTCAACACTGTGTCCCATCAAAAACTTCTAGAAGATTTATCATCTCTCCATCTCTCACTACCTTCCATTACCTGGTTTCATAGTTATCTATCTGACCACCAACAAGCATTATTTGGAAAGATGAGCCATCTACCTTTCTTCCTATTGCTGTAAGAGTCACTCAATAGGGTCATAGGTTCATAGAGGTATGACTGTCGAATCCTACACAAATGCACTTTATAAGCACTTACACGAGTGCATGGATCATGCTATCCCTAATAGAACCAAGATGTTATCCTCCAAAAAAAGGAAGCCATTCTGGTGGTCCTCTGCCATAAACAAACTCTACAACAGAAGAAACAAACTGTTGCAGAAAAGAGTAAAATCCCATGACTGGTGGAACTCCCTGGTCAACCTCAGTAAGAAGCTGAGATCCCTCATAAAATCCTCCAAAGCTAGCTATGAAAACAAAATTGCCACTTACTCTAAAGACAACCACAAAGCATTCTAAAGCTATGTCAAAAATCTAAGTGGGAACACTCAGATCTGCTCTGAGTTACAGCACAATGGCACTAAATATACAGAACCAACTGATATTGCCAACATCCTAGCAGATAGGTTCAGTGCTAACTTTACCCCCCTCTCACCCCCTTGAGGGCCCATCTCTATACCGGAAGAATGTAAAGTTCCTATAATCACGGCTGCACAGGTAAAAAACACACTCTCCAAAGACAAGAACACAGCATCCATGGGACCTGACAATATCCCAGGCTGCATTTTACACGAACTACAGAATGAACTGGCACCCTACCTAAGTACCATGTTCAATCATAGCCTCACCTCAGGCTTTGTACCCACTGAATGGCGCACTGCAATGGTTATCCCACTCCACAAAGGGGGAGCCATGACAGACCCCGGGAACTACCGCCCCATTAGCCTGATGAGCCTGGTCTGCAAGGCCATGGAACGTATCATCATGGAACTCATAAACAAAGACATTGGTAATCTCCAAACTCTGGACTCTACCCAGTTTGGATTTGTAAAATGCAGATCATGTCTCCTAAACCTGATTGACTTCTTTAAAGCAGTCACCAAAGCCATAGATGAGGGTAAAATGGTTCACACAGCTTATCTAGATCTCGCCAAGTCTTTTGACACCATCCCCCATTCTGGAATTATAGATAAGCTCACTAAACTAGGTATAAATCCCTATGTCACAAGATGGGTTGCCAAGTGGCTCATGGACAGAACCCACACTATGAAAGTAGCGGATTCCAAATCCGACATCAGACCAGTGACAAGTGGAGTACCACAGGATTCAGTCCTGGGTCCTCTCCTGTTTGGTATCTACTTCTCTGAGGTGCAGGCCAACACTGAAGGTCTTTGGCTAACAAAGTTTGCAGATGACTGCAAACTAGGAGCCATAATCGAAACTCCTAACAATGTGGACAAACTACAAAAAGGCCTCACTGAGACAGATACCTGGTGTTAAAGCCATGGCCTGAAGCTCAATGCCAAAATGTGTATTGTCATCCCCTTTGGTAAAAACTCTGTACCCATGAACTACCACATAGCTGGTAGTCTACTTAATGCCGAAAATGTGATAAGAAACCTTGGGGCACAGGTGGATAGTAGTCTCTCCTTTGATAATCACATCACCACAGTGGTCAGGAAATCCTTCTACATGGCTCATCTCATCACAAAAGGATTCTCATCCAGAAAAAAAGAGGTCATTGTTTCCCTCTACTCATCACTCATTAGACCCATTATAGAGTACAATGCCCCTTTTGGTATGTACCTCACAAGACATCTACAACAACTGGAAAGACCACAGAAATACCTCACAAAGAGGATTACTGGCCTCAAACAGATGCCCTATGTGGACTGTCTCAAAAAACTACAGCTTTACTCCATCGCATATCACCTACTCAGGGGTGATCTCTGCCTAACATACAAAGCTATGTCAAACCCAGAGCTGTTGGACATGCTCCACTTAAAGAAATCCCAATCCCTCCGAGCTACATGCTCTAGGGACCTAAACCTTGTCACCAGAATAAACAGAACATGCTGGAGGGATAGATTCCTGTCCCAGAGACTTCCCATACTCTGGAACAGACTACCTATCTATGTCAAACAGAGCTCCTCATTAGCACTCTTCAAGAAAAATCTTGATGATTGGATGAGAAATGGGAAATTCACCCCGGGGATCACTTCTGTGGCTCTGCTTGACAGGGGCACAGGAAAATAATTTTCTTGGGTGGCGAAAGCCAGGGTACATTTTTTGGCTAGGCTTGTATGGGCCAGAGATTTCCCATACTCTGGAACAGACTACCTATCTATGTCAAACAGAGCTCCTCATTAGCACTCTTCAAGAAAAATCTTGACGATTGGATGGGAAATTCACCCGGGGATCACTTCTGTGGCTCTGTTTGACAGGGGCACAGGAAAATAATTATCTTGGGTGGCGAAAGCCAGGGTACATTTTTTGGCTAGGCTTGTATACCTATAGGTAGGTACTAGGCTATCAGCCCTGGGGCCTTTACAAGCCCAACCAAAAAGGTACCCTGGCTTTTGCCACCTGAGAAAATTATTTTCCTGTGCCACTGTCGAGCAGAGCCACAGAAGTGATCCCTGGGGTGAATTTCCTATTTCCCATACAATCATCAAGATTTTTCTTGAAGAGTGCTAATGAGGAGCTTTGTTTGATATAGATAGGTAGTTTATTCCAGAGTTTGGGAAGTCTGTGGGACAGGACTCTATCCCTCCGACATGTTCTGTTTATTGTGGTGACAAGGTTTAGGTCCCTAGAGCGTGTAGCTCAGAGAGATTGGGATTTCTTTAAGTGGAGCATGTCCAACAGCTCTGGGTTTGACATAGCTTTGTATGTAAGGCAGAGATCACCTCTGAGTGGGCTATATGCGATGGAGTAAAGCTGGAGTTTTTTGAGACGGTCTGCATAGGGCATATGTTTGAGGCCGGTAATCCTCTTTGTGAGGTATTTCTGTGGCCTTTCCAGTTGTTGTAGATGTCTTGTGAGGTACATACCAAAAGGGGCATTGTACTCTATAATGGGTCTAATGAGTGATGAGTAGAGGGGACCAATGACCTCTTTTTTTCTGGATGAGAAACCTTTTGTGATGAGGTGTGCCACGTAGAAGGATTTCCTGACTACTGTGGCGATGTGATTATCAAAGGAGAGACTACTGTCCACCTGTGTCCCAAGGTCTCTTATCACACTTTTGGTGTTAAGTAGACTACCGCTTATGTGGTAGTTCATGGGTACAGAGTTTTTACCAAAGGGGATGACAATGCACTTTTTGACATTGAGCTTGAGACCATGGCTTTGACACCAGGCATCTGTCTCAGTGAGACCCTTTTGTAGGATGTCCATATTGTTAGGAGTTCCGATTATGGCTCGTAGTTTGCAGTCATCTGCAAACTTTGTTAGCCAAAGACCTTCTGTGTTAGCCTGTACTTCAGAGAAGTAGATACCAAACAGGAGAGGACCCAGGACTGAACCCTGTGGTACTCCGCTTGTCACTGGTCTGAAGTCAGATTTGGAGTCTGCTACTTTCACAGTGTGGGCTCTGTCAGTGAGCCAGTTGGCCACCCATCTTGTGACATAGGGATTTATACCTAGTTTAGTGAGTTTATCTATAATTCCAGAGTGGGGATGGTGTCAAAAGCCTTGCCAAGATCTAGATAGGCTGTGTGAACCACCTTACCTTCATCTACGGCTTTGGTGACTGCTTCATAGAAGTCTGTCAGGTTTAGGAGACATGATCTGCCTTTCACAAACCTGAACTGGGTGGGGTCCAGAGTTTGGAAATTACCATTGTCTTTGTTTATAAGTTCCACGATGATACGTTCCAGGCTCGTCAGGCTAATGGGGCGGTAGTTCCCGGGGTCCATGGTGGCTCCTCCGTTGTGGAGTGGGATAACTGTCACTGTGTGCCATTTAGCAGGCACAAAGCCTGAGGTGAGGCTATGATTGAACATTGTACTTAGGTGGGGTGCCAGTTTGTTCTGTAGTTCATGTAGAATGCAGCCGGGGATGTTATCTGGTCCCATGGATGCTGTGTTCTTGGCTTTGGAGAGTGTATTTTTTACCTGTGCAGCCATGATTACAGGAACTTTGCATTCTTCTGGTATAGAGATGGGCTCTTTAGGGGGTGAGGGGGGATAAAGTTAGCACTGAACCTATCGGCCAGGATGTTAGCAATATCAGTTGGGTCTGTATATTTAGTGCCATTGTGCTGTAACTCAGAGCAGATCCGAGTGTTGCCATTGGGATTCTTGACATAGCTATATTATGCTTTGTGGTTGTCTTTAGAATCTGTGGTGATTTTGTTTTTGTAACTAGCTTTGGAGGATTTTATCAGGGATTGCAGCTTCTTACTGAGGCTGACCAGGGAGCTCCTCCACTAATGGGATTTTACTCTCTTTTGCAACAGTTTCTTCCTTCTGTTGCACAGGTTGTTTATGGCAGGGGATCACCAGATTGGCTTCCTTTTTTTGGAGGATAGTGTCTTGGTTCTGTTTGGGATATCACAATCCATGTACTCGTGTAAGTGCTTATAAAGTGCAATTGTGTAGGATTCAGTAGTCATAACTGTATTGTCCATCTGTATGGGTGTCATGAAATTCATCACTTCTGTATTAAGAAGAATGAAGTTGGCTTTGGAGAAATATTTTACAATGGTTTCCTTAATGGGGTGTGGGGGCAGGATGTGGATATCTAGGGTAATTAGCTTATGGTCGGATTGGACCAATGAGGAGTTGACTTCAGGTGTGGAACACCAGTCACTCATGTTGGTAATGACTAGATCTAGGATATTGTTGCCCCTGGTGGGGGTGTGTGTGGCTAAGTTGATCCAGGGGATTGGAGTTTATGAATTCCAGAAAACATTGAGCGAAGGAGTTGGTACATGAGTAGTTTTCCCAGTTAATGGTGGGGTAGTTGAAATCGCCCATTATAAGGGTGTTTGGTTGAACCCTAATATTTTCCAGTACATCAAGAAAAGAGGAGTGGGAATCCTGGGGCATGATGGGGGATCTGTAGCAAGCTACAATTTGGATTGCAGTTTTGCCCAGAGTTAGTTGCACTTGGAAAACCTCAGCTGCATTATGCTGAGCAACTAGCCTGGAGGTCCAATGAATGCAGCAAGCGTGTCTGGACACAAAAACTCCCTATAGACAAGCAGCTAAAATTCCAAACTTTTACTGTGTGAGCGCTTTCGCAGAGGTCAATACCTCCACTTCTTCAGACAACTTACTAACATTGCTTCCAGCCTTATATGTATTTATAAAGCATCCTTGATTATTTAATTGTCAATTTGCTGCTACTAAAAACTTTAAAGTAAAAACCTGTTGGTGCACTACTAAAATAGCTATTGCCACCTCAAATGCCTTATTAAAACAGTAAACATCATGTAAAAAACACAATATAAATATGAATATAATTTATAAAAAACATATATTAAATATAAATGCATACAACATATTAACTAATGACTACTTATTAATTTGTTCTTTATAGCTTAACATATCACAAAGCTCAACCATTATCTGCCTAATGTTTTTAATTTAAGAATACTTTTGATGGACATATATTCATTTAGTCCAGGGGGAGAATAAGCTAAAGTTCTTATTTGCCAGAAAGTTTCCTGTTCTTCCAAGATGAGCTGCCAAGGCCCTCCTCTTGGATCAAGTGGAATTTGTTGTAACACTGAATAAGTACATTTATGATTTGAGTATTCCAAAACATGCTTTGCTAAGGCGTTATTAGTATCCCCCTTGAGAATACTATATTGGTGTTCATATATTCTTTGCTTAAACTTTCTTTCCGTCCTCCCAATATAGAAAGACGTACACGAATCACACATACCAACATATATAACACCTTTTGATTCACAATTGAATCTCCCATTTAGAATATATGACTTATCCCTTATCTTAATGGAGCTCCTATTTTGATAAACTTACAGTATGAGCATGCTCCACATTTCCTCATTCCTAGTAAGTAAAATTGAGTGCCCTTCATACTTCTGATGTTTTTCCTCTCCACTATAATTTTTAGGTTAAGACCCCTTCTATAAGTAAACTTTGGTCGTGTACCTAATGTTTTACTAATCATATGGTCCTCTGATATAATGACCCAATTCTTAATAAAAATGTCCTTAATCTCTCTAGAATCAATGGAGAAGGTGGATAAAAAGTTTGAGGTGAAGTTATTATTCTCACTCGATTGTCCCCTATTGTTCCTGTTTTCTTGGGATTGTGTATCAATACCATTAAAATCTACCTTATTGTAAACAAGAGGCTTGAAATGTCTGGTTTCCCTTTTGCCTCGAACTTCCAGAATGATGTCTGTCACCAGGCTATAAGGACAGCCTCTCTTAAGAAACATATTTCTTAATGTTTCACATTCTCTAAAAAATCTCCATCGTTGGACACCATCCTGGCTGCCCTTACCAATTGACCTTTAACCACAGCTTTCTTTTGGTGGCAAGGGTGGCAATTGGAAAAATGTAAAAGGGCATTAGAATGTGTGGGTTTTCTGTAAATTGTGGTTTTATATTGACTCATGCTCCTGTCCTTTGTTACTCTTACATCCAGGTATGTAATGGTATCAACACCAATATTGTAGGTAAACTCTAAAAAATCAGTCATAGCAGTAATGTCAGTAATAAAAGTATCTATAAGCTCCACGCCCCCTTTCCATATCAAACACGTGTCATCTTGATAACGAGTGCACTAAAGGACATTTTGTTGGAACATTGTGTTCTTAAACAAAAAAGAACATTTCCAATGGGCCAGAACGCTGTTAGCAAAACTGGCCCCACACGGAGACCCCATGGTCACCCCTGTGTTTTGTAAAAAAATTTTTTTATTATTAAACATGATGTAATTGTTTGATAACACAATATCAAGTAACGTCTCCACTATGTATACTTTGTTGTCCTCTACTTTATGATGGAGCATAAATTCCCTTATCCATGTGATTCCTAAAGTTTGGGGAATAACCGTATATAAACATTTTACATCTATAACAACAAATATATATTTGTCATTAAACTCCAACTTGTTAATATTTTTCAGGAAGCTTCAAGAATCCCTACTTATTTGTTGTTCCTTACTTAATAGTGGTTTTAGAATACTATCTATAAGTTTGGCACATGTGTAAGTTATTGAATCTCTACCGTCCACTATAGGCCTGAACGGAGGGTCCACTAGGCTTTTATGTAGCTTTGGTGTGGCAAAGATAATGGGGATCCTGGGACCCGGCATGGACAAATATTGGAAGGTATCAATGTCAATAGAACCTTCTATGAATAGGTCATCTAGAATTCCTCTAATGCTTTTATAGGCAGTGTTAACTTCATTAAGACTCACAGCGATGTAGGTATCAGAGCTCAAATACTGGTGCATTCATCTTTCGTATTCCATTTGGTCCATAAAGACCAACCCACCCCCTTTGTCTGGATTCATAACTCTAATATTGCAATAATTTAACAATTTGATGAAATCCATTTCTTCCTTACTAATATTTGTTATATCTAGTTTTTTAGGTTTCACATCCAGTAGTGTTCTTAAATCAATTTCATACATTTTCTCAAAAATGTTTAAAGTAACATGTGGGGGGGTGTGTTAAAGACACTAGATACCCTAAGTGAGTTAGTTAACGAAGAATTGACTCCCATTAACACAGCCAAGTTCAATTTACAAACATACAGTTTTAAATCAACTATAGTTTTCACAGCATCACCCCTTTGATCAGAGACAAAGGACAAGCCATTTGCAAAAAAATCAATCATACTCTGTTCTATGTTAAGAACAGTATAATTAAAAATTTTGAAGTCACCCTGTGAACTTAGAAGGACATTTGGTCCTTCTAGTTCACTTGCTGTTATCTCCTCCTCTGGGTCTTGCGATTTTTCCTCTGACGTTGGTTCTTGTTGCTTTCCGAGTGGTTGTGCCCTAGTCCATTGCCCCTCCGAAAACCCTGGTCATTATTGGCATCATTTTGATCATCATTGTTGTTGTTCACCCTATCGTAATAAACACCCTGTCCTTGGGCGTTGTTATTTCTGATTCTCTCACTATGGCATGGTAACGGAGACTGCAAATGCTGGTTGTGGCCCCTTGGATCATTACTTTCTGTTGTTGAATCAGTCCCCTGTTTAAGTAAACCCTGGGGTATGTTCGTATTAGATACTATTGGTGGTAGGGGATAAGTCTTCTTGCTGGCATATTCTTTAATGTCCCTGTCAATTTTCTTTTTCTTATTGCTTAGTAGCTTATTCATTGTAGCATCAATACTAGTGAAAATCCTGGCATAGTCATATTTGTACTTGCTAAAGTCACTATCACCACATATAGCATGCTCCAGAACCTCAAGTTCAGATTTGAGGTTATTTATTTCCCCATTATAGAAATTGCTTAAAGCATGCAAAAACTCAAAGCCCTGTTTGTCGAACAGGGCTAAAAGTTCTTGGTGAAAAACAGAATTTTCAATTAACCCAACAGGGTACCTCCATTGTCGTAGCCCCTTAGGGACAATATTTTTTAATATGCATTCATGAAAATATGCCATTTCCAGCTGCAGTTTACAGCATTTAAATAACTTCTGATCAAAATCATTAAGAAGTTCAGTTATATTACTCACCGTCACATTATTTTCATCACCCTCTTTTGGTCTCTACGTTGTTAGCCTGGAGGTGTGGATATCCTTAATAAATATGGACACACCTCCACCTTTGGTGTTCCGGTCCAGGTTACATGGCCGAAAAGTGTGGTATGAGTTATAGCCTGGTAGTGCAAGGGTGCTCTCTGGAGCCTTGAACCAGGTCTCAGTTACTGCACAGATATCGATGTTCTCCATTTTAAGGAATTCCTCGAGTGAGTGCATTTTGAGATTTAGACTTCTAGCATTGAGTAGCCTCACCCTCAGTTTTTGCTTGCCTGTTCCTGTTATGGTGGTGAATTTGTCATTTGAACCTTGCCTAAAAAAGGCACTACAGGGGCAGCAAGAACCTTAGCCAGTATCTGGAATCCCAGGGGTGACAGGTGCAGGCCATCTCTGGCAAAGCATCGTGGTCTGTCGACCATGTCATCCCAGGCAGACAGATACTGGATCCCTTTCAAATGACACCAGAAGCTTAGCCAATTGTTGAAGTCAATCATTTTTGTTTTGTACTGCGGCAACATTCTGGGTGATGGCAGAATGCTACTCAGGGCTAGGGTCATACCTGCCTGGGCTACAAGATCAAAGAGCTCTTCCATGTCTCTTTTCATGTAGTCCAGGGAGGTACATCTCAGGTCGTTCACACTAACATGGACAATGACAGAGTCATATTTGTACTTGGTGTGGAGTGACCTGAGTGCGTGGGTTATGTGGCGGATCCTGACACCTGACAGGCAGCTGACAGTAACCTTTTCCTTGATTATCCTGGTGAGTGCAACATCAGTGTGCCTGACTATAGAGTCACCTATGACTAGTGTGTTGGGTATGTTGTTTTGCCTTATTGGTTGTGGTTGAGTGGCACACTGAGTCTGCAGGCTATGTGTCATTTGGGTTGTGTTGGGGGGTGGAGGTTGCTTGCATTTCTGCTTTGGAGGTCTCTGTTGCTTGAGATTATTATTGAGAGCCTCCACGAATGTTTTTGTGTTTCTATGTGTGGATTTTGGTGGTGTAGATTTAATGAGACTATGTGATGAATGTGGTGTGGTGCAAGTTTTTACCTTCTCCTCTTGACTGTCAAGTTCAGTCTTGGTTGGAGAGAGCTTTACCTCCAGTTTGGCTAGATAAGTTAATCTCGTACAGGTTGTAGTGAGGGGTGGTAGGAGGAGATGGTTGTCTGTGTACATCAGGCAATTTCTACATTTCCCCAAGATGCCCAGATTCATCAGATAGACAGGAGAGAACACTGGGAGCTGACCCTTGGACATGCCTGAATAAAAAACTGTTTTCCTCTAAATAAGTGAGGAAAGTGAGTACAAGAGCTGTTTTTCTTTAAGCAAGTGAGGAAAGTAAGTAACAAAAATATTTTCCTCTAGGTAATGAGGAAGGTTGAGTGCTGTAGTAATTAGTAGGTTATTTAGTGCTTACAACAAGCTCTGAACAAGTGCTGATCACGAATAAGCAAATTCAAGTGCTAAAACTAAGAATCTGTATCTGGACTAAACTAGTTACAGGAAAGGGGGGAAACAAGTGCAAATGTGGGCTTTTAAATCAAAAAGTTGAGAGAGATGGAAAAACTGCCCAAACGGCCAATAACTACAATTTCTGGGCCAGAACCACTGCTTATGTGGTAGATCGGTTACCTAGTGCTTACCACTCCCACTGATAAGCTAGAAAGCTTCCCTCCAACACAGAAAGCTTGGGGGGCTCAGAAGCTTACATACAGTCCTGGATACAGCAAATCTGAATCTGGACTACACTAGTTACAGGAAAGGTAGGAAACAGGCTTAGATTTTTTTTATATATACAGAAAAGTAGCTAAAACAGCAGTAAAAACAATTCAAATGCAGTGCAAGCTAGCACACTTGAGTATGTAGCAATGTTAGACCAAACAGTTTAAAAAATGCAATTAAATTAAAAATGACTAAAAACAAGTGCAGAAGGAGTCTATTAGGTAGAATGAGGTAAAGAGATGGGACTGGGGGGAGTGTCCCAGATCAAATCTACAGTGGGGGCGGGCAACTGCAAAAGCCTCCAAATTTAAACAAGACAGGAAAAGGGAGGATGGGTAGGGGAAAACCAACACCTTCAGCAGAGATCTGAAAAACTATACAGTGAAGCAAAAATAACAGTGCACAACTCTGAAGTCAGCCAGCAATGATATAAAATTAGTCAAACAACAATTAACAGTACCCAACTCTGAAGTGCCAGAAAAATATACTTAGCTCTGTATATCTCCAGATAGTTTGAAGAGCACTCTGTCAGGACACAGGAAGGCTCCAGCAATGATGCGCAGAGGGTCTAATTTTCTGTCTAATGAATGTCTAATGCAAGGCTCTATTCTTGGTCCTATGCTCTTCTCCATCTTTACAATCTTAGCTCAGCATCCACACATGCTACGATCATACAATATGCAAATGATACCACTATCGTGCAGCCCCTTCCCTCACCAAACTTTTATCTAAAACTCAAACTGCATTTTTCTGACATTGAGCTGTTCCTCAAAGAAAGACATATCATAATACACCCTAACAAAACAAAGCTAATGATATTTTCCAGTAATAGATCCACAATTCATCTTTCTCTACTTCACATACTCTCTTCTAACAGCACTATAATTGAACCAGTTGACAGCACAAAGTTACTTGGTGCCACAATAGACTGTACCCTAAAATATGATAAGCACATCACCCTTACTGTAAAAAAGTACATATCAAGCTTGGCTGCCTCTATAGGCCCAGGAAATTCCTTACTGCCTCAAGTAGACAAGCCTTAGCCAAAACATATATTCTGTCCACTTTAATTTATGCCTCCCCCAGCTATACTAATCTTAGAAAATCTGAACTTTCCAAGCTAGAGGTAACCTACCATAAAATACTCACTTTGCTGCTGGCCTCCAAAATAGAACCCACCATTGTATAGCCCTAAAAGAACTACAGTGGTTGGAGCTACCAAATTTTCTCATTCTTAATCACCTCACAATTGCTCACAACATCTTACATCAATCAGAAGCTTGCCCAGCACTAATGGACCTAGTCCAGGCTTATAATGCAACCTGTTCCCTCCACTTATGCAGCAAACTTCTTCTAAAACCTAAGAAGTGCTTCAACTCTTTTGGTGACGCTTTATTTGTAAATCAAGTTGCAAAAGTTTGGAACACCATTCCTCAACATATACTAAATACCCCTGATACTGCCAAATTCAAATTCCTTCTTAAAGAACATCTAACTATTAACTGGCTTTGCTCCTGTATTTCTCCTGAATAACTTTATGTTTTCTCACTCATCAGTTTGCCTTCACTCAATCCTCCTATCAGATCTTCTCTTAACCTTTTCCTGACCTTCTTCACATTACTAATTGCTCATTTTAATAAATCTCTTCTTACCCTCCCCATTTTCCTTTCTACTTTTTTACACAGCTGAGGCATATAGGTTCATAGGTTAGTACTAGGCTAACTGCCCTTATGGGCCATTTTAAGCCTAGCCAATTACCCCATATCAGAATCAAACCCTGCACCTTGTGTTTCTAAGGTAAGCACCTTAACCATTATGTCAACCTCCCCCCCTAACTAAACACCTGCAAGGCTCAAACCCAGGACCCTGCACACCATAGACAATGCAATTTACCACTAAGCCACGCCAGATACTATATCACATGTATCTGCCAAAAATTTCTTGTTGTAGTGTTCATCTCTGTATACTTTGTGATTTGACTATTTTTTTGTTAATTCTGTCAATAATGTTCATTCCTTTTGTTGTGTATATACTGTTTATTCTGTATATTGCTATGTCCTGTTTTTGTATTTTATATATTTGTCATTTCTTTTTCTTGGGGTTTTCCCCTTGGGCCTCCACTGAAAACGCGCTACTAGCCCAGTCAGACTATCCCGGTAAACAAATGTAATAAATAAATACAATTTATATATACACATTAAAGTGTTGAGTGATTAACCATGTATGTGTGTGACATGAAAGTTCAGAAAATTAATGGTTAATTTTAGAACCATTATTGTACCGATAACCATAGTTAGTCATATAATATACATGATATCATGTTTATGCTCAATCCGCCTGCTATACATAGCTATTTTTATGTATAATTACTTTTATATTGCTAATTTTAATATAAATTATAGTGGAACTGCAATAATAAAAGTTTGCGTTGCTGGATTAAGAACCCTGGCTCACCTGTACTGTGGCCCTTAACTTACACATTGTTGCCACAGGGAGAGCTAAGCAACAGCACTTGTTACTGTATATGAGTGCTGACTACCTCATAATGCCACTTAGTGTGTTTGCACAATGGAAGATCACACGTGATACAATGTCTCTTTTTAGAAATTGACAAGTTTGCAGTTGTTGTGGGAGCATGCTAACATTGTAGAATGCTGCTTAATGTGTTTGTGTGATGAAACGCACAAGATGTAACAACGTATCTTTTTTTAAATTGACAGTGTCTGCTTATTGTCTGCAGGTGTCATGGAACTGCAGGTGTTGTGGAAACATGCTGACCACTGTGCAACGCTGCTTAGTAAGTTTGTACAATAGAAAGCACAAGGTGTAACAATGTATCCTTTCTGAAACTGAAAATGTCTGCTTCTTGTCTGGGGGATTATGATGTGTTTGTGTGGAATTGAGCAATCTGCAAATGAGACAGGCAAATCTCAGCAAATATTATTCTTGTAAAAAATGTTTATTCTTTTTCATCATTAAAGGATAACTGTGGGAATTGAACCATGATCAATATATCCTAAGTGCTGTGTGCTTCATTGTGTTTACCAGTGATGCTACACATACATATGATTCATAGCTCTAATTTATATCATTATTGTAGAAGCAATTTTCATTAATTTTAAAATAGTTATCTGTTTTACCATATTTGTGCTAATAAGAGCTTCACAGAAATATTAATATTTAAAAAAACAAATAAAGGAAACTTAAAACAACATTATAAAATACATTTTAACACGTTAGTGATTTTTACACTAATCTGGATTTGAACTATTATATTAATGAACCTAACAAACACACTGGGGGTGTTTTATCTTTCTTTGTCACAGAAACAGAAACTACTTTGCAGCAGGAAAACAAATCATTGTGTGTACAAGCAAGTCCCATTTTCTCCACTGTACTAACAAGACATATACACTTGTACACTCTCAGTTGTTTGTACATGTGCAGGTTTATTGCAAGGAGTGATCATGAAACCACTTATGAGTACTGCTTGCACCATTGCAGGTCTGTTTTCTCTTTGTATTGTGTCTCTTATTTGTGCTCTGCTCTCACACATGCAGTCTATAGGGCATTTGTATCATTGTCCTTTAAATGTATGATAAAATGACTTTGTGGGAATGTAGGTGAAATTTTTGGATAGGCTTATAAGGGCCTCCAGGCCAATAGCCTAGTATCGTCCTAGGAACCTATGAACTTATGGCAGTGAAAAACAGTTTTCAGTAAAGGCAGGAGAGTTTGGTTATTAGTGAAAATAATGAGAAATGTGTGCTGTTCACTTCCATTTAAAAAGCTTGCTGCAGTTACTTTTACACTTTGTAAATGTATCCTAGGCGACACATCCAATGCAGGTAAGGTAGTTTGAATTGCTGTTGTGTCTTCTGTCTCCCCTCATACTAATCATTCACAGTTGCAATCCATTAGCAACTACCACTGAGGTAGTGCCTGTACTATGTTTACACGTGCTACATGAAGTCAAACATTTGGGAATAAGCAATTGTAATGAGTTCACACCTTATTTACATCTTCACAGTACTCAGAGGCCTGACTCTATACTATAGAAAGGTAACCATGTAGCTAGGGGACATCTCCAGGGGAGTGATGGGCACAGTGCAAGGTGACTGGCAATCATATAATATTTACTTTTCTATGTAAGTGTGTACATATTTTGTGATAATTGTGTTGAAAGCATATAGAACAATTGAATTATATGTGGTATTCCTTGGTCTGAAAAATGTTTCATTTGCCTATTTTTTTTATATGTGGGAGAGCCAGGTACCATATGTGTTGCTGCAACAAAAGTTGCGTTTAAAGAGTTTACCTCTTGAAATTGTCTAATCATCCTGTTATTTGTAGGGTAAACAATACATTAATAAAGTGGTATTCCTTTATTTGTACCAAACATTGGTTTGTATGTGAGTGTGATATGGATTTGAGTAAACGGCAGATGGCTGATTGGAAAACGTTCGACAGCAGTTCTGTGAATGTGCAGAATTGCAAACACAATGTAGCTGAAATACAAACTATACCCCCCTTTTGACCCATGGTAGCACTTGTTTAGGTGGTAGAGCAGTTGGAAATGTCGAATTCCAAATTTATTATGACATTCTGAGCATTCGACCCCTGGAGCTTTGAAATATAGGTTCGTGGAAACCGAGTTTCGACCATCGGTCACTTGGTCATATACATGTAAACTGGTACAACCATATAACCTTCAGTTTTAATAACTGAATTGTGTGTCTCCAGTGCTTAATGTTTAAAATATATATGTGTATATGAGCAAGAATTTAATTACGTGATATTTATGTGATTGATCCTTGCCTGTTTAATGTCACATAGGATTATGACACCCAAGCGTACAAATCCACATAACCCCCCCTTTCAGTGATTCTGAAAAATTATGTGATAGTGCAGGTGTTCATGCTCCATGGTGCCTTTCTACTTGAGAGGAGATGCGAGGATATGGCTGACAGAATGCACGTTTGGAATCAGATAGTCAATGATGGGAATGCTGTAGGGTGGGGTGCACCAGGACTTATGATCAGGTGCATCATAGGGCCACTAATATAATTTCATCAGCCCAGAGGAGAGCAGTTGCAGTTGCCCATGAACAGCTGGCTACAGGGGTGATCTGTTACAGAGCTACCACTCACACCAAATGAAGAGTTCCTGCCTACTGTCAGAGATTCAGAGGGCTCAGTGGAAACTGCATATGAACATGTGACTGATGTTGGTGCTGATTTTTCTGGGAGGGCAAGTATGTGACAGGAGGAGGTTACAGGTAAGCTTACATATGTCAAGGTGTAAGATTTGGTTGTACAGTAAAATAAAAATTTAATGAATACTTCATGTGTTTTTTGGATGACCCTATTGATAAATTAAGAGACTTAACAACACTTTTTTGTTCATTACACAAGAGGTTTGGGTGGACTAACTAAACTAGCATCTGTACATCTGTACCTGTGCTGTACTTGCTTTAACTCTAAACCATTCTGCATATATTCACATCTGGATCTGTATTCCTAACTCTAAAAAATACTTTTCTTTAGATAACTGAAACAAAATGTTCATGCATTTAATTAGCATACTGTATATGTACTGAATAATCTATGCAGTTAATTACATTATATTTAAAGAAATATTAAAAATAATAATTTACACACACTTATTACATTCTGTCTTTTCTGTCAATAATCCAGTTTTCTTGAAGCATGAATGGACCAAACCAAAACTTGCAAAATATAAAATTCTGCAAGCAAAATAAGCATTACTCTATATTTTCCCAAGTAAGCCATTCAATTATGCCTTCCAATCCCCACCCCCATCTGTGGTACAAATCTGGGTGGCAGAATTCATGCTGTACTGAAAAACATGCATTCTGAATACCAACTGGAAATGAAATTGCCATATTCATCAGTCCAAAATTCTTTCCGTAGCAATATATGAAAAGCACAAATAAAAATAGTATCAGGTTCTTAAAATAACATTTACAGCTTTAACAGTTATGAACTTATCGTATTTCTTTTTTCCCTGTCTTTACATACATTTCTCCTGCCTGAAATAAACTAATCTTATAAATAAATACATTTTTGTATGCATGTAACCAAACTAATAGTGTACTATAATTAAATAGAAAGGCCATAACTGCAAACTTCAGTACCATTTTTCTCCCTGTCATAAACTCAAATGAAACTAAAGTAATGATCTGACACTATACTTATTATATGGCATTTTTTTTATTTCAGCACCTTTTTAAAATTAATCTTAACTGTTGATTTTTTTATTTACTCTATGAACCTCAGACCATAATTTATAAAAAATAATTTCTTCAGTGTGCGGTTATCTCTGCCCTCTGCCTTACATGCTTCTGTTCTTGTAGCTGATGTCATGTAACTCTTTTAGCACTTCTGAATGCTGCAATGATTTAACATCACTGTCAACAATTTTTCTTCTAGCTTGAATCTCAAGATAAATAGTAAGAACTGTTACTGCATAAAACCTTTCACTAATGCTATTTAACTGATCTTTACTATACTGTTTTATAGCATACAGTACTGTTTTCAGTTCTGAGAACTCATTCATGTAAATCCACGCCTCTGATATGCTTTAGTAAACTGCAGTTTCTGCATCAAATATATAAAATCTTGAAACCTTTACATACACATATTTAGTACTAGAATTGAACTGATCTGATTCATGTGCTTTAAGTGTCTGTCCTTTACAAGTATTTGAAGTGTCCTTACATAGTAAATTACATTGCATCCTTCCTTTCATGAGATTTGAACCTCTGGCTGCACTGACGCATAATATTTATGCTGCACTCTTTTCTTGCATGTGACCTGAACCTTTATAAATGTAACATTAACTTTAAATTTTACACCCTGCAAAACTAGCAAAACAGCATTTAATATTGCTTACTGCTCTTCTTCTTCTTCTGTCTTTGCCTGTAACAAGATATTATTTATAATTTGCAACACTTTATTACCATAATTCAGAGGTCTTGATAATGCCTGTTAAAACAAAGTATTAACAAAAAAAATAATTTGCTAGTGGGAATTAACTTGACTATCTTTTCTGGTATACCATACATACCATGTGCATCCATAATGGTGTACATATTTACTAATTAGAAATCTAGTATTAGCATGTAACTGTCATCTTTTCCCTTACTGGCCATAAAAGTGAATTGAGTGGACTTGATTATTTTACTATACTACCTTTTCCTTTAGAGTCTGATATTGATTCTCTGAAAGTGTTGTAACTTTCCTGCCTGCACTTCAGCTGTGGCAACTGAACAAGGATTTACTTTCCCCGGGATTCATGAAGCTCAGCGTAAGGACGGCGTTAGCCTTGCGCCGACCATGTGGCATAGAGATGGCGCAGCAGCAGCACCACATGTATATTAATGAAAGCGCGCTTCTGCAATGTCCACATGCACAGGAAATGTGCGCAAGTGCATGGGGCATGTCTAAGCACTGCACGGAGGTGTGAACATGTCGGCTGCAGACGCGCAACCTAAAATGCTGACTAGTACAGCCTGCCTCTAATAATAATTACTCCTGTCAGTGTCCGTGGATACTGAAATGTATGCAAAGCATACAAGACAGTTTTGTAAACACCAAAATAAAAAGTAAACACAAAAGCACGTAGTTGAATATTGAGTCCCCGTCCCTCGAACAAATGAAATTTAAAACCCCGTGCCCGTATTCCATTGTAGTGTTGATTGTTATACCAAGTGGAAGTGAAAGCAGCATGTTAGCGCGCCACTGCCATTTGCTAAGCCTAGCCCAATGGTTAGGGTTACCACCTGTCCCACATTGTGAGGGACAGTCCCCCTCTGGGCAGTTGTGTCCATACCAAAACCATTATAAATGTTAAATGTTCTGCGATTGTAGGACATAATTATGTCCCATATTTTATGTAATAGTTCCATACAATACTTATTTCTGTATGTAAAATACCTAAATGTAAAAAGAAATAGAATAAGCAACTAAACAAAACAGAATAAGCAACTAAACTGCTACAACAATAAGCTTTCAGTTAGGCATAAAACTAATGTACTATCCTTTGTACTGACCGTGGGTATGTGTTGGCCTGTAAAATCTGATGTGTCCCGAAAATGTCCCATTGTGGTAATTTGAAAAGGTGGCAACCCTACCAATGGTCAAAGCATTCGCTCAATATTTTCCCATTCGCGGTCCAATTAGTCCTTGTCAGGATGGCCCAAAGATGAACAGGTATTACCTGGGTCTACCTACCATGTCATGAAAGATAAGTATTTGCGTGTACCTATGTGTGTGAAGTACAGCATGTGGAAGATCAAAAATGCTAGGGTAGTCCTCACAACCATATTGGTACCAGAGATATGTAGTGTACGCGATGTGTTCTGCTGACTGTGCCATGGGCCATCAACCAGAGAAGGGAGGGATGGTGTGTGTGGAGTATGGGGGTGGGGGGGTGATGGGTAATGCAATAATTCACCAAGGGGAGACTGGGTTGGATGCACAATAGGTGAACTGGAGGTGTACAAGGGAGCAGTGGGTGAATCAGAAAGAAAACCAAAGAATAAACATTCACATCTGCAATACAACCTGACAGGCCATACCGTAGAACACAATCCCACAAACATATGAACATTAAAATGTGCGATACACATGTACAGAAATGTTACCGGCACACACCCACATAATGGTCTGGCCTGAACTGAGCTATCCAACCCCAACACACCTGGATACATAATTGAATACCCATCATCCCCTCCACAGCACACCACCCCCCCTTCCTGAACATCCACCAAAACCACCCATACTCGGGCTGCTAGCTTGGCGCAGCCATATCTGCACATAGTGACCCCTACTCATATCCAGTAGGCAGTCTCACCCTTGGCAGTCTCAGGATTGCAAACTATTTATCCATTGCATGTATAACCCGACCTCATTTTCTTAAATCCAAAAAAAATTGAGGTTATCGGTCCCCAAATTTTTGGATATCCCTCATGGGATAAGTATCTGTTCTGAAGATTAGACTTGGTGTCAATACACGATGTCCAGTCCTGTAGGCATCTGGACACAAGTTGTATGAGCAGTAGTTGTCCACAACCTGCTCAGCCTGCAGCTAGTCCTGCAGAACCTACGACCCAGGATTAAACACCTGGCCATGATGCACGCCTCCCCACGTGCATTATCGGGAATATATACCTTTCACATTCACATAGCTACACATCATACATACATGCATATAAGTAGTTGTCAAGTATGTGTCCAATTCATAAATATGTATACTTGCAAATGTATACATATGCATCTCAGAAACATATGAATAGTAACATGTACTATACATATGTACACCACCCAACTGTCACATTTGTTGCCAGTACTGTGGAATGGCTGTACTAAAGTCATATATCCTAATTATCATCCATAGAGAATGTATCACGGATAGTTTAGTGGTAAAACCAATGACTATGGTATTCCTGTTCCTGGGTCCAAGCGATGCAAGGGCTAATTTTATATGATGGCCACAATAGTGGCAGTCGGATATAGGGTGATTAAGGCGCTTTAAAGCAGAGTAAGTAGAGTTACCACCTGTCCCACTTTGTGAGGGACAGTCCCTTTTTGGGCAGTTGTGTCCTGACCAACAATATTAAAATGGCAAAAGTCCTGAGATTGTAGGAAATAATTATGTCCCATACTTCATGTAACAGTTGCATAAAATAGTTATTTCTGTATGTAAAATACCTACATGTTACAAGAAACAGAATAAGCAACTAAACTGCTACAAGAATAAGCTTTCATTTAGGCAAGAAAGTAAAGCTCTATCCTTTGTACTGACCGTGGGTATGTGTTGACCTGTAAAATCTGATGTGTGTCCCAAAAATGTCCCACTTTGGTCATTTGAAAAGGTGGAAACCCTAGACATAAGCGGGTATGCAAGAGTGTATGTGCAACGGTAAGTGGCGGTGATTCACCAGTATGGAAAATGTAAATAAGCATGTAGGTACATATGCATGTGTATGTACAGACCTATATATATATATATATATATATATATATATATATATATATATATATATATATGAAGAATGAACATTGTCACAAGAGATATAGCACACCTCTGCATCCCCAACCACAGGTAGGATGCTAAAAGTAGAACTATGTCCCCATGCTAAGTCTGACTTTCAAACAGGTACATGATGAGCTGAAAATCAGAAGACTAATTGAATACATTGACCATGATATGAACTTATGTCCCAGGACTATAAGCTTGGGACGTCTGAATATACTTGGAGTGAGCCAACATACGGGACGTGTCTAAAGCAGTAGGAAATGGCGCATGTGTAGTAGTGCAGTTTTCCCAACAGGAAAATGGATGGCTGCTGTGTTAGTGAAGTATTGAGGCATGTGTTTGGGTAACTATGAACCATGGGTATACATATAAATGAAGCAGAACACCAATAGTGTAGTGGTTAGTGCATCTGACTATCGGGCAGATGTTGCCGGTTCGACTGCAGCACACACCATTTGTGACACGTAATCTGTATACGAGCATATCTTGATAATTTTATGCTGTATAATGATATAATACCATTGAAATGTGAACTGGGGTGACGTATCACAGTAAGAATGTAGAAGGTTTTTGTGTGACGTGAATCGGCGGTTAAACGGAAAACCGCAGCTGAAATGTGTTGTACTCGCGCTTTGTTCAACGGCCCTTGTTCTGCCCAGCAACACAATAAGCTGCGTCGGCCAGGCCCGACGCCAGGACCCTACACATCACAATCAATGTGATTTACCACTAAGCCATGGCAGTTATACCTAACTTCGATGTTATCACAAACATAGCAGACAGCACAGTCACTCAACAGTATGATCAAAGTAATTAAATCATATAGATGTGTATGCATGTGTATATGTATATATATATATATATATATATATATATATATATATATATATATATATATATATATATATATATATATATATATATATATATATATATATATATATATATAGGGTAACCACCTGTCCCACTTTGCAAGGGACAGTCCCTCTTTGGGCAGTTGTGTCCTGTACAAATAATGTACAATGGCAGATGTCCAAGATGAATGACAGAATACCCTATATTTATGTAATAGTTGTATAAAACAGTTATTCTGTATTTGAAACACCTACATGTTATACGAAACAGAATAAGCAACTAAAATGCTACAAGAATAAGCTGTCATTTAGGCCAAAAAGTGAGGTTCTGTCCTTTGTACTGGGCTGGCTGTGGGTATGTTCTGGCCTGCAAAATCTGACATTTGTACCAATAATGTCCCACGTTGGGCATTTGAAAGGGTGGCAACCCTATACACACATTTTATATATATATATATATATATATATATATATATATATATATATATATATATATATATATATCTACAGAATGGACATGTGAACAAAAAAGCATTCATAATGAATGCAAAAGAAAACAGCAGAACACCCATATTATCTAGTGCTGACATATCAAGCTGGCCCAAAGTGGCCAAAATCCCTGCTTCTCTAACCACAGGTAGGATGCAAACAGTGGGAGCAACCTTGTCCACATGCTAAATCTGACTTTCAAACAGGTACAGGACTGTTCCGGTCCCCAGTCAGACAAGCCTAAACCCAGATAACCACATGAACACCCTGACAATCAAACACACGTATGTGCCAGGACTATAGGCTTTGGAGGTCTGAATATAGTCAGAGTGAGTCAACATGCAGCACGGTTCCAGAGCAGTAGGGAATGGCACATGTGTAGTAGTGCGGTTTTCCCAAAAGGGAAATGGATGCCTGCTGTGTAAGTGAAGTCTTGAGGCATGTGTTTGGGTAGCTATGATCCATGGGTATACATATAAATGAAGCAAAACACCAATAGTGTAGTGGTTAGAGCATCCGCCTAACGAACAGGCATTCACGGTTCAAGTTCGACTATAGCACATATCATTTTCCTTGTGGAATGAATGTCGCTCTGCTGTAAAGCTGAAATTAAAACATGTAAAAGTGAACGTGTGTATTGCATGGGACTATTAACCAGATCCCTTCAATCAAGGTGGTACTGTCATAATGAATTAGGCACAAGTAAGCACAAATAAGCGGCAGTAAACATGTGTAATGCACAGTAAGCATAGGCGAGTGCGACTGCACAGATGTAAGCAGCACTCAGCATAGGAAATGTATTTTTGTATGTACAGATTTAATATATATAAAAATATAATAAATATATATATATATATATATATATATATATATATATATATATATATATATATATATATATATATATATATATATATATATATATATATATATATATATATATATATATATATATATATATATATATATATATATATATATATATATATATATATACACACACACACACACACACACACACACACACACACACACACATATATATGTGTGTATAGATATATATCTACATACATTAAATATATATATATATATATATATATATATATATATATATATATATGAAGAATGAACGTCGTAACAATAAAGCATACACAAGGGATGTGAAGTGAATCAAGAGCAAATATGGTATTATATAGTGCTGTCAGCGTATGTCATAAAAAGCTGCCCAGGAGTGAGCAGAGCACTGCTACTCACACCACAGGCAGGGTTTTACCAGTGGGAGTAACATTGTTGAATTGCTAAGTCTACTTTACACACAGATGGAATGTAATCCATGCAGGGACCACCAAAAACTGTAAGGCGCAAATGGCCATAATCCATAACATCAGGAAAGGCATGTATGTGCAAATATTACATGGCAGGAGAGCCTGTGAATACACGAGGCAGGAAAAAATATGTGTAGGGCCCCAAACACTCTGGAGAGGGCAATGTGTAAAGGTGTGTCATGGCTGTAATAACAAGTGGATAATGGATGTTACACGTGTAAATTCAACACTGGTGGGGTGGAGGAACTACGGGTATGAAATTATGGATCCAGGCATGCCAGGGTTGGATGGCCCAGTTCTAATGGACTGCCCTGTGGAGGCCAGCTAGTTCGTAATAGGTATATATGCATACACACATGCAGACAACAAAATGTTGAAGTACATTCTCTGTAACACATGCATTCCATTTGTCGACATAAATAATAGGAATGTGCACATACAAACATCGACAGTAGATGGAATAATAGGCTGTGCAGAAGAAGGTCAGGATGAATCACATTGTATCACATTCCAATTAACATCGGTAATCCATACATGAACATATTGTGACATCTGTCTGCTGTATAACATGCTAAATACCGATTACAAGATAACTGAAGTGAAATGTTGGTGTCATAATGAATAAGGCACTAGTATGCTGGTGAAGCATATAAAAACACTGTTACGCATGTGTAAGTGCATATGAATGGGGAATGTATTGGTTTACAGACACACAGCTGCATATATATTCATATATACATATATATATATATATATATATATATATATATATATATATATATATATATATATATATATATATATATATATATATATATATGTATAGACATTTATATATACACATATATATATATGGTTGCACATACATATATATATATATATATATATATATATATATATATATATATATATATATATATATATATATATATGTGTATAGACATTTATATATACACATATATATATATGGTTGCACACATACATATACGTATATATATATATATATATATATATATATACATATACACACATATATGTATATATATATATATATATATATATATATATATATATATATATATATACATATACATAGATATATATATATATATATATATATATATATATATATATATATTTGTGAGTGTGTGTGTGTGTGTGTGTGAGCGTAGATATATAGAGATATACAGCTATGATAGGAAAAAGCACACAGGAATGACATTTGTTCACAGGCTATGGCAATGGAAGTGAGGAGCCCAGGCAGGACACATGACACTCGCAGCATGCCCCTCCACCCGCTCCACAGCCGGACAAGGGAACTATACACGCAAGCAATGTAAAGTGTCCACTGCTTCCCAGATCACAGGCAGGATACACCCCCGGAGGGGACACAGTAAACCCGTGGATTCTAATCATGGAACACATACTGGAGCTTCCCTTGCGGGACACCTCCAAAATTGGCCAAACCAAAGGAATGCGATACAGACTCAGAATACAAGGGTGGGTAACCCAGATTACCCATGGGTTGAGACAATTGTATGAAATGGGTCCCGTGAAGTGGAGAATGGGCAGCATGTAGTGGTGTGTCCAGAACCCACCAGGTCCCAGAGTAAGGATAGGTGCTGTCGAGGAGCTGAGGGTGGGGGTATTATGGGTAGCTACTTATGGGTCTAGGTGTGCAGGTGTTGGCTGATGTTGGCAAATATGGACAACCCTAGGGATGCAAGCGAATGTGTTCATTGGGAATAGGCGTCACCCAAAGAGCAGCCACACCCACTGCGAGACCCAATAAAGCAAAGTGTAATCTATATGGCATGGAACGGAATAACCAGATGTAGACACATATAAGTAGAGCTATGTGTGTGTATATGTACCCATAGCAAGATAGAAATATGCTTCTCCCTTGCCGTAGTAAGAATGTATACATATAGAGAAAGAATACAGATACATACCCACATATGACTCTCTACATATGCAGACAACCATAGACCCATATGTTGTTAGATCATATATTTATATATATATATATATATATATATATATATATATATATATATATATATATATATATATATATATATATATATATATAAATTAATATATATATAAATATATATTTATACAGAAATATATATATATATATATATATATATATATATATATATAGACAGCAAGCTATGAATATACATGTATGCATACATATGCAGAACATCTGTATATATTAATGTAAATAGATATATATATGTTACAGTAAATATACACATGTACTGTGGTGGTGGTGCTGCGGTAGCATTGTCGCCTCACAGTTAGACATTGCCCATTCGATTCTCAGTTAGAGCGTTTTCTGTGTGGCGACATGCGTGAATGGGCGTTCCTTTGTTGAAGGTTGTGCGTTAGGCCCGGCAAGCCAGCACGTAAAAATCAGCTGCCAATTATTAGCGGACCGGAGTTCCGCTGTGGTGACCCCTAACCGGGAAAAATGAAAGACACAACAACAACAACAACAGTAAATATACACATGTATATACTTAGGATATGATGCAGAAGTTATGGGTAACATATGTTCAGTCCGGGCATATGTTGGTGGGAGGTCCAATAAACAAACATCTACCTCCTGTCCCCCC
This sequence comes from Protopterus annectens, assembly GCF_019279795.1. Lineage (NCBI taxonomy): Eukaryota > Metazoa > Chordata > Ceratodontiformes > Protopteridae > Protopterus > Protopterus annectens. The sequence goes on along the minus strand of NC_056728.1, from coordinate 354,591,362 downwards.
AGCTAGGCCGGTGAGACATACAGACACGCAATAAAGGTAAATACACCACTGCTTCCCAGACCACTGGCAGGAAACTACCAGTGGGGGAGATCTACAAGGTCTACACTTTAAACATGGACAGCGATGTCCCTTGTGGGACACCAAAAATTTAATTCTTGTAGCAAAGCCCTGTAAAGATTGATGCGACCAGGATGTAGCTGTACATGGACCAGTAGGTTGTGCAAGCCTGATAACACATGGGTTGACACAACGTACGACATATGTCCCGACAGTGTGTAGGTGTGTGTGTTTATACCCCACCTGTGCCCACAGTAAGGATGAGTGCTGTAGAGGAGTGGCAGGTAGGGGAACTATGGGTTTGCGATTATGGGCCTAGGCGTGCAGGTGTTGGCTGGCAGAGCCATATTAGGACCACCCCGTGGATGTAAGTAATATTCCAATGTGGGCATAGCAGATGCCCATACCTCCCAAACCTTAAGAGAACATCTACTGGATAGTCCGTAAACCATTGGGGAAACACATAGGGACCATATCATTGAACTGTCCCCGATTACCAGGGATGTCCGTGATTATGAATCAGAATCTAACTCAGTCCCAAATAAACCCTCCTAGAACTAGTGATATTAGGAGGAAAGGTGGCAGAATACACATAATGAATAATGACAACATGTAAGAGTCATAAACAGCATGTACCTCAGACAATGTGTATGAATACATATGTGCTCTGTGTCTGTCAATGTGTCAGGTTAATAGCACCAAACTTCTAAATGTGTCCCTGAGGTTGTTATGCAATGTCCCTGATTCAGTGTTCATTCTTCCCCATTCATATGAGATGTCTGCTAGTGAGAGAAAGTGCATGTTCCGCCGACTACCTTAGAAAGATGATAGTATAATAGGGTTGGGGTTACCACCTGTCCATCTTTGCGAGGGACACTCCCCTTTGGGCAGTTGTGTCCTGCAAAATAATTGTAATTATGGCAAATGTCCTGTGATTTAGGACAAAGATTTCCTATATTGTCTGTAGTAGTTGCATAAAACAATTATTTTGTATCTGAAACACCTACATGTTATAAGAAACAGTATAAGCAACCATAATCCTACAAGAATAACCTTTTATTTAGGCAAAACAGTGAAGTACTCTCCTTTGTACTGGCTGTGGGTATGTTTTGCCCTGCAAAATCTGATGTCTCTACATAAAGGTCCTATAGGTTTGCCACCTTTTCAAATGCCCAAAGTGGGACATGTTCTGTAGAAATGTCAGATTTTCCAGGACAAAAACATACCTACTGCCATGCATAGTACAGAATTTTACTTATTTTCACAAATAAAAGCTTATTCTAGTAACATTTGAATTGTTTATGCTACTTCACATAACACATAGAAGTTTCATATATAAAATAACTGTTTTATGCAACTATTAAAACAAAATAGGATATAATATTGTCCTGTAATCTCAGGACATTTGCTATGTCTTGATTATTTTCGCAGGACACAACTGCCTAAAGAGGGACTGTCCCTCTCAAAGTGGGACAGGTGTTAACCCAAAAGTCCCACCTTGGTCAATTGAAAAGTTGGCAAACCTATAATAGGTATGCGGTAGCATGACTCGGCCGATGGATGTGGCTCCCAAAACCCAATTACTTGTCTGTATTGAAGAGTCTCAGTTCCCATGTATCAGCCAGATGGGAGCAGATTGTATGAGGAACACACAAATATGATTAATTCACTGGACATGCCGATTCCGTACAGTCAAACACCATGCCGTCGCCTAATGGGCAGCCATTCCTGATACTGTAGTCATGTAGTCCAATGTAATAGGCATCACACGGTAATATTGTGGTCCTCGCTCCCACCCAAGGGTGTGAGTGACAGATGCAAGCACCAATGTAGGTGCATGTGCAAGTGCACGAGCGAGTGGATGTAAGTGTGTTTGGCTACCAGTATGCAAGTATTGCACTGTAAAGCAATGTAGAGGCTAACCGAGTATAAGAAGCTGTAACCAGAGGTCAGCAGTGCTTAACACCGTGCAAACCCATGCACACCCGCTCCCATCTGCTTTAATGTGCCTTAGTCCCTCCATATCCAATGCCCTTGTTCTGCCCTGCAACCAAATAAACATCCTCTGCAAGGGTCGGAACCAGGACTCTGCACACACAGTTAATGTGAAGTACCAATACGCCAAGGCAGATATACAAGCAACGGACAGTACCACAAACATATCATACAGCGCAGTCATTCAGCAGTATAGGAATGTATCCCAAACTGTAGATGTATAGGTGAGTGTTTATGTCCAGCATATAGGTACATACATATATATATAGAGATATAAACAAAAAACGTTCTAAGACTGTAAAGCAAAGTAGAATAATGCCAATAAACAATTAAAACTTTGTAACTAATAAAATTACAAATGGAGAAAAAACACAGCTGAGGCCGAACTGTTGTCTAGCGCTTTCATTCCTTTATTGTTGCTAGGAACTTCATCAGAACTGAAAAAAGTACATAGCCATGCTCTATAAATATGTTGTATAGAGGAATACATAATTTGCATATGATGTGATTAGTGGCCAATGGCCAAAGATTTCTTTTCACAATACAAAAGAAGAATTCAAACCAATGATTATGTCCTCATGTTAATTCAAGGGCCAATGAAAATGTTTTCAATTCTTACCAATATTCATTGTGATGTGTGTGTTATAACAACTTTTGAAACTAACTAAGAGTGAGCTGAACAAATACTTAATACCATTGGTTTTTTTACGATGTTATTGTGTTTACTTTTAACTGATAGTTATATTTCCAATTAAACTAGAAGCTGGAAAATCATAGGACTGACCCTGTAATAGTAGTGGAACCATTGCTTATGTTCTATCACTGTTTAAGAACTAGTGTAGTCAAAACAAACAGTCAGTACATGTTAATTTGCCCATCTTAAAGCACATTTAATGTTCAGAGAGTCATTAAGTCCTGGATGAGTGTCCGAGTTTAAAAGTAACTGCCACCTCAGTTCTTTTAAGAGTTTCACAGTCTCCAAAAAACTGTCCAACTTGTTCCAGTACTATGAATTTAAACCCGTTGAAGTTTGTGATAGTGCACTGTGCTTACCTAGCGCATTACTGTCGTCTTTTCGTCTGATGGCAGATAAATGTTCCTTTACTCTATCAGATAATTTTCTGATAGTTTTTCCCATGTAAAATGCTATCAGGAACATACCATGTGGCAACAAAGCATTACAAAAGAATGAAATGGGAAACACCAGCGACGCCTGTATTATGTAGTGGTGTTGTTCTATGTGATCTCAAGACTCGCTCAGACAGACATGTGTCATTCATAAACGCAAATAGTTGTACATTGGCCATATACATCACTCTGTGCATGTAATGTACATTAACACAACAGTACCTGTCCAATCATTATGTATGAACAGTACTCTTGAAAGGTGCTGTGTGCAACATCATCATCATGATAAAGGTAAATGGGGTAACCATAGAGGGACCGTTAGTGTTGTGTGTACAATGGGGTCGTCCTCATCACTGGAACCTGGACCATTTAGGAGTGATGTGCATGCTAGGATCATGCGCATGAGGGACAGGAGTGAGGATAACAGGAGTATGTTGTGATGTATATTACAAGGGTTACATGTGTCCAGTGGGCACGTGTGTGAAATGGACAGCTATATATAGGGCAGATGTTGTCCTAGGAGCCGATTGGCCTTATGTTTCTGTAGGTGAGGGTCGGATGTAGGGGAAGGAGTGTAGGTATGGCCGTGGAGGATAGGATCACAGAAAAGACAGCATACAGGGTTGGTATATGACACATGTGGGGGGATACACCCTGGACAGGGATGGGTGTTCAGCATTCACAAGCCCATGGGAACAGTGGGACAGAGGTCCCCAGCCATGGGCAACCACCAATGATCCTAAACAGCTGCAAAGAAGGCAGTGCTGGGGGCTGTCCAGGTGGGGCAGCATCACCCTGTAAATGTGACACTCCACCCTTGAGCTTGTGTATCTAACTTTGGAACACCTTAGTGAGGCCCCAAAGCAACACGTCCGAGACCGCACAACAGCAGATATGTATCTGTCTGGTGCTGCTCCCAGGGGGGACATGCTCCATCCTCAGTGGTGGTACCACCAGAAGGTGGTGCAGAGCCAACAGAGGTTGATGTCCAAGGCTGGGCCCCAGATATGCTAGTGCCCGGTGCCATGGGCAGCTGAAGTGGGACAGGAGGTTTTGCCAGGCCCTCCCAATCCATTCAGCCTATGGTCTTGCAGTTTAAACCCACATATGGCTTAGTGATAGACAACAGCATACAGGATTACCTACAACAGTATGCATAGATATCACCATCAACCCAACACAACAGATGGTATACATTTGCAGAGGGAGCACAACACATGCATATATACTGCATGCCATCTGTACAATGTGTAGTAGATGTGTGACCGCAGCTATGAACAGTTGCCCATTATTGGCTTGTCACTGGGAACCCCAGACAGTGTCTGTCATACCACTGTTTTATGTGACACATGTCCAGTCAGGGATGCAATGGCAGTAGCACATCCTTATCATCATGTACTGTCTGCAATCCTCACACTATGCTTCTGCTGTGCACAGATGTGTGTTCAGTGTGTAACATAGGAAGCAAATGGTTGCACACACTGACCAGTTCACAGATGGCCCTACAGATGGGGGTCCCTCACGACCAGAGTACTGTCATGTCTGTATTATAACATGCAGAATAGCCATTACCACACACATGTTAAACAGGCATTAGTCTCAATGCAGCATAGCTGCACTTACATGCTGTAGTCATGTGTGGTACATTGCCCTCCTGTCTTTAGGCTATTTCCCACTGTGTATGATGTTTGAGGTATGTCCAGATATCATCTGTGATGCCGTGTCAGAACACCACATCCAGGTACCACTCACAGCGACTGTCATGGCCAAATACCAACATGTTTTCCCTAGATAGTGTACTGTGTTTATCATGCAAATGGCTATGGGAACACCATCACAGCTGTTCCACATGCAATCAGCTAGAGGAGGACTGCAATAGGTGCAGAGGCCATTATCTGACCATGTCCATCACGTACAATACACATGCTGCTGCTGAGCCGGTGTACTCCTTCACATCCACCAGAGAGTGTGTGGGTGGGACAGGCAAAGTACACCAGGGAAGGGCTTGGAGACTTAACCCTAAGCATCATCTGCCACATGCCTAACAGTACAGGGGTCAAACTCCTGACTTACTACTCATTACTATTACATGTGCATGACGTTACTACATGCGCCACAAAGGCGACATGTTGCTGTGCTGTAAGAACATATATATGTGTAGGTGAGTGACATCTGCAACAGAGATATAGTAGACATACATTAGGTGTGGCACACATGGCTGTCCACGTCAACGGATGCCATTGTCACCACAACCACACTCTCTAATGGACACACATTGACACTCTTTGCCAGGGCCACAAATACGCAACCTAACTACTTAGTTTGCCACACTGCAGTAATGCACTGGACTACATGCACCACAGGGGATATCTGGAGGTTTTATGGGCTAGGGCATGTGAAAGTGTTTTTGGTATGCCAGTGAAGGTTATACTGGGAGTGACTGTGGTTGGGAGCATCATAACCCACACGCAGACACAAGGTGCCAGTACTGGCATGCATGTATGCATTGCTTTATGGGTATGTAGTGGCTGGCTGTGCAAGATGGCTGTACAAGGCTGGGTGAGGGGTAATCCTTGACATTGTGTCACCCGATAATGGTGTGCAGTGCAGGGGTGTAGTGTCTGCAATGTCCCACACAGATAGGTACTGCATGATTTGCCCTGACATCCTGGTTACCAATGTGTATGGCCATAGCTTTGCAATGCGTGCCTGTCTGTGTTTGATAGTCATTCACATGGACATTGCCTGGGATGTGCATGTCCCACAATACTGTACAGTGACATGTTCAGGTGTACCTGGTTTGGCAGGCACATGTGTACACAGCCTGTTATCCCCTGATATGCCAATACTGGCCTGGCATGGCAAACCTGCTTATAGTGAGCAGGTCAACCCTGCACCTGCATTGATAGTATGATACAGGTATTCCATGGTGTCAGTGGCATGGGTCCATACAGGGCACATGCGTCCTGCATTATATGGCCTCTGTGGATCACATTTGATGGCACCACATATGTTGCAGGCATCCAGTGTGGAACATAGTAAAGGCACAATGTCTGCATATACGTGCCTATTGTATCACTGTACAGGGTGCCATGTCCTCTGCAGACCACTGCATTCACACCATGCCTACTATCTGTCATCAATGTGCATGGTACTAGCAACATAGCGGGATATCCTAGGCAAGTTTGTTTGTGCATGGCTCATGGGTGCAGGACATATACCGGGTACTAGTAGGGTTGCATACTTTGTTCACCAGGCCTTTTGCCAGATGTAGGGGTATGGCTTGCTAACACAGTCCCATGCCTGACTGACAGCTGTGCTCCTCGTGAGGTGGCCAATGTGTCATACGACAGACACCATATAGGAAAACTACAAAATCCACTCTCCAACATGTCCAATGGTAAGACACTCACAGCCTCCTCTACACAGGCTCTGACAGACAAACACACACTTGTATGCAAATCCCTACCTACCATATCACACTGCAGCAATACGCCTTTATGGCACCTGCTACGGCGAATACTGGGTTGCAGCATGCCAATAGGGGTATCCCTATGTGGGTGACAACAGCAGGAATGACAAAGGTGGTCATTTAATTTGTACAGAGAGAGCATACTCTACAAAGCACTGTACTTGTCTCACGCAGGCAGACACACACACACTTGGCATGTCTGGGATTAGAACAACGACCTAAGTACTTTAGCACACTACAGCATTATGCAGTTACAGAACATACCTGTGAACCTGTGTGTTTAAAGTAGGAATTCATCCTGACCTGGAGTATGCCCATCTGTGGAATGGATGACTACTATCACTATACAGAGTTACAATGGCCATGCCCATAGACAGAGGCACATAACCGACAATGGGTGTCACTGGGCATGCTCATACACTTAGTAGCACAGGGCTGTCTGGGATGCACTCTGACTCTAAACACAGAAGGCCACAGTGGTCATGCTATTAGAGTTAGACGTAAAGAACACATTGTAATAGGCTCTGGTGTTAGTAGTTGTCATTGTTAGCAGGAATGCTGGTCTACATATATCTGACACCGGTCTTTTACACAACGTCTGATGCTGTCCATCACCTTAGATGTTCCATCCTATACCAAGCATAATACCACCACTCACAGTGATGTCTTGCTAGGAGTGGAAACTGCTTGACCAACACAATGAGCCTTGCTAGGAGTGGCAACTGCTTGACCAACACAATGAGCCAATGTCCTGCTGTAAGTACGAGGTTGTCCAGTGTTTGTCATTCTGGGATGACATGACTGACAGTAGACAGGCCTTTGACACATATCACATGCATCCTTGATTCAAGGGAGTGGGGATAATACCCATATAGTGCCATTCCAAGGCATATGTCCTAAACACAGGATAACACCCTGACACCTAGAGGACAACTGCATTGTATGCTTATGCTAACCTGTGCTAGATGTGTAGCGTCCATAATCACAGCTGCTCACTGGGGAGTACTGACATCTGTGCAGTGAGGAACACCTGGCTGAAGGCTCTGTAGTGCACAATAGCACTACCACCATATACCTCAGAACCAAACATGTGGGCCATAACACAGGTATGGACCACTTCAGGTGGTGGTGTTCCCACATACATAGAGGCCACTCACATGTAATGACCGATACCCCACAAAAGGTATTATAGATGAGTCATGTGCAGGACACAGTGTCAAATGCTGCATTCTAGGATGTAAACCTCGGACATCACCATGCCCTTGGACCACCAACACACATCCATATATGTTGTAGGACATATGTGAGCACACCACCATGTGACGCTTGACCAGTGGACTATACCAGCTCTACATCAACTGTAGAGAGTACCCATGTACTGACACAGTTCCATCATGTGTTATGCCATGCAATGATACCACTGTCTGTAACCAGGTCAGCTGTATACATACCAGGGGCACTTGGTTATTTACAGCATTAGCAGATGACTGTTGCTGTACACCAATACACACCCTCATGTTTGGATATGACATTCATGTACCTGCCCTGGATATGTACATGCCACACACACACAACATACATGTAAATAGCATAGCTGTTGTTGTCCTTTGTGCAGACAGGTGGCTACAGCCATTACACACATGCACATGGAATGTAGGTCCATGGCTGCTGAATGCTAATAGTACATAAGGTGTGATATCAATGTTGACAGAGGTAACATTCCCTCTGTACCAGTCACCCATTACACCTATCATATCATACAACAGTCCATGTGTCATGTATGCCATTACACATGTCCACCAAATGCAATGTCTACAAACATGCCCAAATGACAGGATTGTAGGACCTACACACATGTACATGTAGTGATGTGCATTCAGATACCATGCGTGTGCAGTTGCTGATGTATGCAGGTGACGTGTATCTTAGTACATCATGCAGTTGCAATGCAGTCTCAACATTGCCAACTGTATATGGTGATATGCTGAATGTACGGAAAGATGTACCTCAGGTATGGACAGATGTGTGGAAATAACTAAGTGGTGGGGCATCTTTGCAGATGGATGTTTGCTGAGGACAGCTTACAGGTGTGTCACAAGTGGTCCTACAATAACCTGTGTAACCAGTAAGCAATGGTTTTGTTAATTGAAGGGCATAACACACAACATAGTAAGCGGTCAGGGTGACACCGAAAGTAAATCACTTGACACTTGTAACGGTTAAGATGTCCTGTGTGCATATATCAGCACTGTTGCCAAAGGAAGCATCAGTACACTTTATAACGTGTGCAATACTGCTGTAAGTCTAGCATACATATCATGAGCTAGGCAGGTGTTTGATTCACAGTACTGGCATTTGCGGTTGCGTGTGTGTCCATATATGTCACATATGGTGGGCAATACATTTCAATTGTTACTCACTCTCCTGTACACTAGTGTAGACATCTGTACAGACTGCAATATAGAAAGCAGCATAGGCAGGGGCGTGTATCTCACACATGTGAGGTATCTGTATGTGTGTGACATAGGTGTATTCAATAGTGAATGTCAAAGTGTGTGTATGTGTGTGTGTGTGTGTGTGTGTGTGTGTGTGTGTGTGTGTGTGTGTGTGTGTGTGTGGCTGTCTGGTCCCTGGAGTGAGGATGTATGTTACCATACTGAACTGATAAGTCCCTTCCCCCCATCCAGGTGATGCAATCTACTTATTTGTGCTGATGTCCCCAATCTTAGGCCATACTGACTACCTGTACATGTGTATTCTCTGTGGCATGTCATGTAGGTGCACAGTACTGTAATGATGATTTGCACATAGGCAAGGGTCCTCACCTCAACAGTAGCAACTGTGTGTTAGTGTGTGTTACTGTGTTGGTGAATCTGTGAGTGTGTGGGTGTGTTACTATGTCACTGAATACATGTGTGTCAATACCTGAGTGTGTGGGTGCAGTTGAGTGTTGGCATCCTGTCATGGAAACATGTATTACTGCTTCCCAATGAAGCATCACACTTCCCACTGGCCTCTACCCTTGTAATCAGCTAGACCGCTCTCTTACCTCACCACTCCATGTAACTGTACCTGTGATGTCACCCAGTATGGATGTCATGTCTGTAGCCACAGTAGCTTAATACACAGCTATCATGCTCTTGGATCAGTAGACGTGTATGGAACGTGGGGCATTCTCACTGTTATGTGGCAGCTACATGGTGCATGCTGGTATATTCATACATACCTGTGAGTAGTCCACATTGACATATGGGACACTAACTGCAAACACTGATATCCACCGGCATGTGCAATTAGACCTGAAGGAGGAAAGCAGAACATCATGACCAACATGCAGTTACTGTTGTTACACAAGACACATACTGTTAACAGTACGAAATGCATGGTACACCTGTAGTACATGGTATATCTGCTGCCTGTGAACAGTACTCAACAATTGTAAACTACACTTATCTTCCTAGTCTGTTCACCCTGTGCATCAGACCATATGAACATGTCCCTGCACCGATGGTGTGAATGTCAGGGATGTGGCACAGGCATCATCATATGCACAGGGTGATAATGTTTACCAGAGGCCTAGGCTGCACCATTAGATGACATCATGTGTGTGGGTTAGGGCCTTTGGTCTAATTGGGCGTGTGTGGATGTTATGCATGTGTGTGTTGCGGTGCCCTACATATGTTTCCTGTGTGTGCATGCATGTATCCACACAGTTCTGGCATGTGTCTGTCCTACACAGGGGTATTATTAACAGCTGCAGACTGTACAGGCCAGGTTTTACAGTTCACAGTGTCCGGCCACGGACATGTAACCTGTGCTTGCCAGGGGTTGCACGGGCACTACCAGGCAAAGGTGCAGATTGGGCACTGTCTAATGACACTTGTCCACTGGAACCGTGTCCCTGTTGGGACCATCCAGGGCCATGTGCACGTGGCCTGCTGTGTCGTGGTGTGGACAGCACAGCACCAGCTGCACTTCTGCTGCTACCGCCACTATTGGAGCGGACATGTGAGGTAGCTCATTCACGTAAACCTGAAACAGGTGAGGTAGCAGGCCTACGTTCACGTGCCTGAAGCCTCACTCCTACCAGATGTTCCAACACAGACAGCTCATGCTTGCGAATTGTCATGCCATGGTCAAGGACTCCAACCATGTCACCCAACTGTCTAGCCAAAGCATCAGCAATCTGCTGTTGAGCATTTACCATTGCCTCGATGTTGTTGTTTAAAGAATGGACAGCAGCCCTCTGAAGCCTCTGATCTTCTCTGTTGTGCCATTCAGCATGTGCCTGTGCCTCCATTACAGCCTAAAACGTACATATGGTGACACCAGCTGCTGTGCTCTGTCTTGCAGGGGCATATTGGCCAGAGGTCCTCCTATGAGCAGCACTGGCCACATGCCTGTGTGGGGCACCACCAGTCAGTTGGCTGACACCATGGTCTGCAGGCACACCTTCCATAGCCCCCACACTTTCCTGTTCCAAGCTACCACACACCAACTGTCCTTCCTCTATGGCCACTGGTGATGGGGTATGTGCAGGCATGGGATCTGTGTGCAGGGATGAGGGGGATATAGGTGGATTGGCAACCAATGGCACAGATTCAGCCCCTGACAACCCTGCCTGTGCCTCAATCATACGTTCATCATCACTGCTAGAGTCTATGGGGACACTAACATCAGATGGACTGCAGGAGGGCAATGCACCTACATCACCTGTGAGGGGCAGAAAAGAACTGTACATTACAATCTATACAATAGACACAGACGCAGACACACACACACACACACACACACACACACACACACACACACACACACACACACACACACAGACACCCATGCTATGGCACCCAATATGCATGTGATAAGACAGAAGGCAAGCAACATGCATGTGATACGGCAGACGGCATGCAGTGCAGACAATAATAGTGGTAGTTAGCATACATCCCTGTGTTACACCATGTAGGCCAGCACAGGTTAACAGTACACCTGCCTGATGTGTGGCATATGACCTTGACAATCACATGTAGTATGGCATGTGATCTGCTGATGTGTGCAATGACATGCATTCATGTTTAACACAATGGTGTCATGTCAAATATACAGTGGGGTAATGGTGTCCCAATGCAGTGTTGTCTGTCCACCCTACAGATGTACTGCACATTTAGCTGATGTGCATGGCCATTGCAGGGAATTTTGAGGCGTCTCTATTGCTATACAGTGTGAATTACAGACACAGTTCATAGCCATGACTGTGTTCATATACAGTACATATATAATGTGGAATGTGACCCACATCACTGAGGTGTATACACACTAAACCATGATGTGGAATGTGTGACACAAGTCACTGAAGGGTATACGGATGACACCCCTGCACATCTGCAACCATATTGCTGCTGCCTGGCAACTATGGCCAGACATGGTGAACACGTCGGTACACCATGTCCCACATGACATCTGTGTACCACACACACACACACACACACACACACACACACACACACACACACACACACACACACACACACACACACACACACACACACACACACACACACACACACACACGAGGAGCAAGTATGACATTGATGTCCGACACCAGCAAGGGGAATGTACTGTATCTGTGGGCTGATGTGGATACTGTACAGGTGACTGCTGTCATGTAGTGACGCACTCAAGATGTTCAACACATCTTATGTGGTGGATTGATGTCACGCCTACACAAGATGTGCACAGGCCTGTAGGATGTCTAGTGTTCCACATCTGCAATATAACCATTACACAAAGGCCATAGTTGGACCATGTGTAGCCATTGTACTACAAGGTGTACACACAAGCACATCACGTCTACTGTGTGCGTTGCTTCATGTGTCTGGCCATCCTCCATGGCCATGTGTGTACATGTGTTGGCCAAATTATTGTGACGGGCATCTATTTCACATGTCTGTGTTGTCCCATATGACATACACCCATAGATGTCATATGCTCCACTGATGACAGGGTTATGCAGACAAAGGGTGGTATGTTTGGTATGTGGGATATGTTTTTCTGGTTAGTTAGGCAGTATTGCAGCCAGGCCACTAGATGTCATGGACATGTCAAGATAGCACATCACATTGTGTGACATTCATAGCAGGGCTATGATCCACACCAGTGAATCCTGTGGGTTGGCCATACTCCATCTCACTGTATAGTACTGTTTGTATTCCCCACATGTGTAGTTCTGATATGTAGTACATGTCCCTACAGTGAACATCACCTCCACCATTGTATGCACAGCTGTCCACACATCTGGCAATGACAGTTTGTGAGGATTCATGTCGGTGATTCACATAGTTTTCAAGTGTTGTGCATGGGTAGCCATTGTGATGCATTGCAGGTCCGACCTGTATATTGTGACAGGACCATACATTATGTGTACATGTGGTAAATGTCCAGATGGCAGATAGATCTGTGCATTACGATGCCTGATAAATAATAACAGTCTCACCTGCAATGGGCTGCTGTTGCAGTGGAATGCCAGAGGTACCTAAATAGGAGTAACATAGCAGTATGAGCATTATCCACACCTGTATGATAGCTACAGGGTGCAATGTGCATGTTAACACATGCACCAGTACATTAGACTATACTATGGTGTATGCACATGTGTGCATACACAAAGTAGCATACTATAGTATGCGGCATGTGTGTATACATGCCTTGCATATGATGTTAGATTAAATACTGTACAGTGACACATGCAACTATATGGAATATAGTTGTTATAGGTGCAGTAGTGACTTACCAAGCAACTCCAGGCTCGGTGGTTGAGAGACACCCACCTCCACAATATTGGCTAAGGCTTGTGGATGTTGTTCTGCAGGTGTCCCCAGGTTGGCCAGTAGCTCCTCAGTACGTGTGAGTGGGGGCTGGGTTGGTGGTCCACCACCTGTTGCACCTTGTTCCCTGGCGATTGCATCTGCATGCTGTTTTGCCCATCTAATGAGGTCTGTACAGTGTCCACACACCTGGTGGTATGTGCAGTTGTGGCCACCCACATCATTAACCCTCCTGCAAAGTTCCATTCACAGGGCATCCCACTGCTGTGCATCCTGTGGCACATGGCTGAACAGGATATCATGACTGTCATGTAGGTATGGAACGAGGGCCTCATCCTCCAAGTGGGTATAAGGGGGTAGCCTTGCACGCGGCATACCTGGAAGATATAATGATGGAGACAGGTCACAGTAACTCACAGAGACATACAGAGCTACAGCTGAACATACATATGTATCACATTTATTACGATTAAATAGTTGTCTTTGCAAATCTACATGACACTGACACCACTGACAAGTTTGTGTCACACACATGTGACACTCAATGGTGAGTGGATATTATCACCATATATGTGAGTGTGTCACCTGATTACGTTGCTCATACTCTATGTGGATGCTGTCTTGATGTGGGCATATCTGTTTGCCTGTACTGGTGTTCCTACCTATCAGCACATGGCTGGATGTGTCCACATTAATGCAGTCAACCTTAATGCTGTGTATATGTCACATATAAAGACTTACACTGCCTTAAGGGACATGACCTATGACCCTGAAGACTTGCTCACTGAAGGTTTTACATGTATGTGTTCTGCCATATACATCTATACGGCACTGTACAGCAATTCAACATCCTGCCATGTATCACCTGTGTTGCACATGTGATACACATGGGACACTGGCTAGCCAGATGGTATTTGCAGGGATGGATATCAACTATAGCATGTACAGTCAAAGTCAACTAGTAGGCTATATGCCCTGGGCCATGTATGAATCTAGGATGAAAGGTTACCTGGCTGTAGCTGACAGGTGGATCTCTGGGTCCAGGTGGAGCAGTGCCACATAAATGATCCACAGGGTTAATGATACATTTACCAAGTAGTCATCACACCATGTCTGAGAGGGGGGGGTGATGTGCAGCTTTGCTGGACAGGAATGCATAGTATGGCAGGACTATGTAAAGTGTATGGGACAAGGATCTGTCCAGCTTGTGGTGATCCTAGTACTAGGAAGGTGGATGTCCATGAAGTATGTGTTTGAGATCAGGATGTGTATGTGTAGCATGTCCAACATCACTGGGTTGGAAATGGATTTATTCAGGGTATGCATCATGCTACATAGTGGAGATGGGGAATGGGAAGGCTGGTGTAGGCCATCTGAACATGGCCAATACCCCTTAAAGGAAATATGTGATCTGATATGGGTCACTTGAGTGTTGTGTATGGCTGGACAATGATCTCTATATTCATGGATGGCACCCTGTCATGATTAGGGTTGCCATTTATGACTACCTGACAGGTGTGGTGATGTAGCTATCACAGGAAAGACAACTGCCCAGCTGCATCCCTTACACACAGTGTCCATTATGTTGACCACTGCCTAGGTAGTAGTTCATGGGTACAGGGTTATTAACATAGGGGTGACAATGTAATATGTAGCTGTCAGATTGTGGCCATATGTCACACACACCTCACTAACAAAGCCCCTTCTGTATGTTGTCCACAACACTCTGAGTCGGCTATTGCTCCTAGGTCATAGTCATTCGCATACCTCAAAAGGCAGGTGCCTTCTGTTAGTCGGTGTGATATGGACTACAATGAGAGGGAATACAATTAATTAACCCTGTCTTACTGTAGCTGGCACTGGTGTGATGTGCATGTTTTATTCAGACACCTTCTGTAGTGTTGGTTCTGCCAGCAGTCCCATTGCAAAACACTCCTGTGATATAGGAATGTACATCTAGTATACCGAGTGTAGGTGGAACACATTATGGGTGATGATGTCCTATGACCTGGCAAGGTTATGATATGCAGTGTGAAATCAACCTTACTGTCATCTACATCTGTACTGCTGACATCAAATAATTTGTTGAAGGTTCATGGCCTTTCAGACCAGACTCAGCAGGGTAGTAGTGCAGAACTTACCATTATCAGTGGTGTCTCCCCCTTTGTAGGTTGTGATACCTGTTGGTGTGCACCATTCAGTGTGTACACAGCCTGACATGAAGCTATGTTTTACATAATGTGTATGTGGAGAGCAACTTGTTTTGCCATATGTGTATGATATAACCTGGGATGTGGACAGGTCCCATGCAGCCTGAGTGCAGCTTGTACCTGCATAGTTGTGGGTACAGGGGCTCTGTGGTGTACATGAATATATGATTATGTACCTGTTGGGGGGGTGGACAGTGTGTTTATGTTAGCCAAGACCCTATCTGAATTGCTTATTCATGCTCAGCACTTGTTTAGAACTTGTAATCACCATGTAAGCTACTAATTACTATAGCACTCAATCTTCCTCATTACCTAGAGGTAAACAGGTTCTGTACATACTTTTCTCACTTACTTAGAGTAAAATAGCTCTTGTACTCACTTTCTTCACTTATCTAAGGGAAATTACTTTTATATTCAGGCATGTCCAATGGTCTGCTGCCACTATTCTCTCCTGACTATCTGATGAATCTGGACATCTTGAGGCAATGTAGACATTGCCTCATGTACACAGACAACCCTCTCCGCCTACTACCCAGAGAGATGCACTTATCTAGCCAAACTGGAGGTAAAGCTCTCTCCAACCAAGCCTGACCCTGACAGTCATGTGGAGAAGGTAAACATTCACACCACACCACACTCATCACATAGTCTCACTGAATCTACCTCACCATTAACTGAGAAAACTACTCATGTACCAACTCATTAGCTCAACACTTTCTGTAATTCATAAACACCAATGCCCTGGATCAACTTATCCACACACCCACCAGGGGCAACAATATCCTAGACCTAGGCATTACCAACATGAGTGACCAGTGTTCCACACCTGAAGTCAACTCTTCCTTGGTCAGATCTGACCATAAGCTGAACACCCTTGATACCCACATCCCACCCCCACCCCCCATTAAGGGAACCACAGTATAATATGTCTACAAAGCCAACTTCATGCTTCTTAAGACAGACGTGGTGACCTTCATGACACCCATGCAGATGGACAATATTGTTACAACTGCTGAATCCTACACAAATGCACTCTATAAGCACTTACACGAGTGCATGGATCGTGCTATCCCAAACAGAACCAAGACACTATGTTCCTAATTAAGGAAGACAATCTGGTGGTCCCCTGCCATAAACAAACTGTACTACAACAGGAAGACACTGTTGCAAAAGAGAGTACAATCCCATGCGTGGAGGAGCTCCCTGGTCAGCCTCAGTAAGAAGGTGAGATCCCTTATAAGATCCTCCAAAGCTAGCTACAGAAACAAAACTGCCACTAATTCCAATGACAGCCACAAAACATTCTATAGCTATGTCAAATATCTCAATGTCAACACCCAGATCTGCTCTGAGTTACAGCACAAAGGCAAGAACATTACAGAACCAACTGATATTGCCAACATCCCGGCAGATAGGTTCAGTGCTACCTTTCCCCCCTCTCACAAGGGCCCATATCTATACAGGAAGAGTGCAGAGTCCCTGTAATCACAACTACACAGGTAAAAGCTGCACACTCTAAAGCCAATATCACAGCATCCATGGGACCGGACAACATCCCAGGCTGTGTTTTACATGAACTTAA
Organism: Protopterus annectens; assembly: GCF_019279795.1. Taxonomy (NCBI): domain Eukaryota; kingdom Metazoa; phylum Chordata; order Ceratodontiformes; family Protopteridae; genus Protopterus; species Protopterus annectens. The sequence continues at coordinate 354,574,094 of NC_056728.1, read as the reverse complement.
GAATGTACTGGTTCCCCACCTATGCACCATGTTCAATAATAGCCTCGCATCGGGCATTGTGCCCCCTGAATGGCACACAGCAACAGTTATCCCACTCCACAAAGGTGGTGCCACAATGGACCATGGGACCTATTGCCCTATAGGCCTGACTAGCCTGGTCTGCAAGGCTATAGAGCACATCATCATGGATCTCAGTCACAGAGACATTGGGTACCTCCAAACCTTTGACTCTTCCCAGTTTGACTTTGTTAAGGGCAGACCATGCCTCCTAAACCTGGTGGACTTCTTAGAGACAGTTACCAAGGCATTAGATGAGGGTAAGGAGGTCCACACAGCCTACCTTGATCTCTCAAAGGCTTTCCACACCATTCCCCATTCTGATATTATCAGCATATCCATCCACCTGAACATTAACCCCTACATCATGTGACAGCTTGCAAAGTGTCTCACAGACAGAACCCACACAGTGGGAGTTGCATATCCTAGGTCCGACTGTATACCAGTTACAAGGTGGAGTCCCCCAGGGCTCAGTCCTAGGACCCCTCATGTTCAGTATATAATTCTCTGATGTACAGGCGAGCACAGGAGGGCTTTGGCTGAAAAGGTTTGCAGACGACTGCAAACTAGGGGCCATAATTGTTTCCCCAGCTGATACAAACACCCTCCAGAAGGGTCACACTGAGACGGATACCTGGTGTCTATATCATGGCCTCAAGCTGAATGCCAAAAAGTGCATAGTCATCCCCTTTGGATATAACTAATTACCCACAGACTACCACATACGTGCTAGTCTCCTACATACAGAAAAGGTAATAAGGGAGCTGGGAACCCCAGTAGATAGCAATCTCTCCATCGATACCCATAATGACAAGGTGGTTAAAATATCCTTCTATGTGGCCCCCCTAATCTCTAATGGGTTTGCATCCAGAACAAAGGATGCCATTGTGCCTCTCTACTCATGACTTATTAGACCCATTAAAGGATACAACACATCATTTGGGATGTACCTTACAAGACAACTGCAACAGCGTGGAAGACCACAACAGTACCACACCAAGAGGATTACTGAGCTGAAACAAATGACCTATGTAGCCCAACCTAAGAAACTCCAGCTGTACTTGGTTGCATACCGCATACTCACAGGTGATCTCTGCTTGACATACAAGGCTCATGTCCAACCCAGTATTGCTGGATATGCTCCACCTAATCAGAAGCCCCTGAGAGCCACATGCTCTAGGGATATACACCTAACCACAATGATGATTAGGACGTGCTGGATGGATAGATTCCTGATCCGGTGACTCCCCATGCTTTGGAACATGATTCCAATGTACATCAGACAGGGCCCCTCACTAGCACTCTTCAATGGAATCCTTGACGGGTGGATGGGAGACAGACATGTACCCCGGGGATCACTGCAGTCGCTCTACTGGACAGAGGCACAGGGAACTAATGGCTCTGCCATTCAGAGGCACAGGGAACTAACCTAAGGGGGTGGCGAAAGCCAACACACTCTAGCTAGGCTTATAAATACCCTTGGGCAGATAGCCTAGTACTTACCTTTGCACTTATTACATGTCTTATGTGCATGGATAGTTAACTAGCTCTTCCATTTTACTTTGCTATCATGCTGATAAACTGTCGTGTGACTACAAGTCATATGTATCCTGTTACTGTGTATTGTAAATGCCAATAGACATAACTAATGGCTGCCTAACATAACAGTAATGCTATGTAACTTGTAAGACATATTTGCCTACAATACTGTACATTACGCAGTTATTGGCACAATATCCCACAATGCAAATCATAATTGCACAGTGGGCCAACCTTCGACATGTTATTCTCAGTAATACGCCCATAGATATGCCTACTGTTACAATATATCAACATATACGATCCCCTGTTATAACACATACTTGTTGGACCAGCCCTGCCACTGACAGTGGCTGGTGAGGAATATTTGGGTTCAAAGCCCTTATATAGCATCCTTTGTGGTGTATGCGGTGTTTGCCTTGTGACCTACAGCAGTACACACATAAATACTACAAGCGTTACTATGCTCAACAATACATCACTACAAGATAACTGTTTCCACTATATGGATTGTGTGCACTTTAAATATTACAGAACAGGTACTACATACACAGACATACTGATTGTTCTACATACCTTCTTAGTAACCTGAGGTGTCGTTGACGGTTAATTCAATCCTTTTCAGTTTGTGTTTCAATCTTCTTTGTAACATTCTACTGGTATATACAGATGGTTTGAATGTGTGATAAGCCATCCTTTTATCGTTAAATATCGGTAACATGTGCTATCCTGACCACCAATTGGTGTTCCAAAGTAGTTAAGGCAAATATGTATTGCAAGTTACATATCATTACTGTTATGTTATCTAAAGCATTTGACATGGTCCCACACAAACAACTTATCTCTGTCCTCAATAACCTATATTTCTCACAATCAGTCACCAACTGGTTTCAGAGTTACCTGTCTGATCGCCAACAATCCGTTGTATGGCAGAATGACATATCTCCTCAACTACCTGTCTCCATAGGGGTTCCCCAAGGATCCATCCTTGGACCCCTACTCTTCTGTGTTTTCACCAATAATCTAGCCTCTGCCACCAAACATGGCACACTCATACAATACGCAGATGACTCAACCATCATCTGCTCAGCCCAGTCCCTACCCAAACTGCAAAAAGTCACACAGGAAGCCTTTTCCTCTGTTGAAACTTGATTATCCGATGCCCAATTAATACTCAACCCAAACAAAACTAAACTACTCATCTTCCAACCCACCAAACATACTCAAAACAACTCTCATTTTAACATCACAGCAAAAGACAACACCACTATATACCCAGCTGAACACACCAAATTGCTAGGAGTGGAAATAGACAATAAACTAAAATTTGACATTCACATATCCTTGACCATAAAAAAAGTCCACAAAAAACTAGGAGCAGTATATAGAAAATAAGCAACTTCTCACCAAAGCAGCAAAGATTTCAATAGCAAATTCCCACCTTATCTCCACCCTACTTTATGCCTGTCCAATATATACCAACCTAAGGCAATGCGATCTAAACAAGCTAGAGACCTGCTACAACAAAATTGCCAAATTCACCACAGGGGCATCCTACCGTAGTCACCACTGTCTCTCACTTGCTGTACTGGGCTGGCTTGAACTTCCTCACCTCCTTCAATGGTATCAACTCTCACTCGCCCACAAACTAGTAAATCATCCACTAAATGTTCCATCCCTCCAGAATCTACTCCAACCCTATCGCACCACCACACCACTAAAATCCAGCAACAAAAGTCACTTGCAGATCACTAAAGCCAATAACTCTGCTGGTGAAGCACTATTCTCTTGCACCATAGCCAAATTATGGAACTCCCTCCCACCCACAATTACCTCCGTACCATCATGCACCCACTTCAAAACTTTACTAAATGTGCACCTAAAAACATGCTGGCTATGCCCTTGCAACTCCCACTCTAATATCACCCACCTCATCCAACCACTACCTTTCTTTCCACTCCACTAACTACTTTGATTATAGCAAGTTCAGATGCTCATAAGCCTAGTACTTATTATACAGCAGGAACTTCTTCTTGTAACATTTGTTAATGTCTGTTATGTACTTCACAGATAAAGATTCTAGTTGTCTATTGATGTACTATGTTCTTCATCTGTAAATATGGTGTAAGTAATTGCTATGTAAATTGTTAATCGCTATGTAATCCAATGTAACTACTGTCTGTTTATTTTAACTGTGGAGCTTTTCTCCCCGGGCCTCCGTTGAAAATGGACCTACGTCCAGTCGGACACTCCCGGTCAACAAATATAAATAAATTAATTAATTAATTAATAAGATGCACATCAGCTGTGCAGCTACTCAATTAGCCAATGCCATGGCAACAGTGGTGTATAATTGAGTGCTCCACTTGGACATTGTCCGTTTGCCTTACTTTCGAGGAAGACGGCCTGGATGTGTTGCTTGTGATGTATTTCAACAGCTATATGGAGACAGATAGAGATATATTAGCTTCATGACTCCCGTGGATTGTGTGTAATGGCTAGAAGATGTTGTTCTACATGTGAGTACAGCTGTTATATTTCAGAACATTGCTACTTATGCAGGGTTTGTTTGTACCTGATACTTCTGCAGATATTTCAGTCTGGCAAGGATGTTTGGGCAGGTCAAGGCTGTATGGCTATGCATGAACTGTTAGGTGGTTTATAGTGGGTTCACCAGACATCCTTGGTTTGGTGTACATGTGTATCATACTGTGCTGTTAATCAGTAATTGGTAACACCTCCCGGTGTACACACAACCCTCTGAAACAGGTTAGTGCAAACAAACCCTGTAACATCAGCAGCTGTTCCATTGTATAACAGCAACTATTTCACATAGGGCCATGTTAGTGTGTCTCTGACAAGGTATGTTAAGGCTTCTGCAGATGTCGTACAGCAAGTGAATGATTTGTGATGTTATTACAGTTTGTATTGTAATTTGTTTGGGTGTGGGGGTGATGTTGGTGGGTGTACATAGCAGATGCAGGTGTGCAGGAACTGCTTTTATACATAATTGATATGTGTGTGAGGGTTCCTTCCCTATTTGAACACCTGTTCTTTAGTGGACTAATACTATGGTAATTGCAGGCTGATTCATTAAGGCACTGTTAACTGGTTCCTGTATAGCATGCAGGTGGTGTTAGTCCTTGAATCCTTTTGGCAATACATCGGAATGTAATAAAGTGTTGCTACATGAAAGCTATGTATTTCTATCATAGGTATTTGCAGTCATTGGGGTTGTGTTGGTGACTGAACCTCTTTGGCTAGGGTTGCCACCTTTTCAAATGGCCATAGTGGGACATTTTCGGAACACACATCAGATTTTACAGGCCGACACAAACCCACGGTCAGTACAAGGGATAGAACTTTCCTTTTTTGCCTAAGTATAAGCTTATTCTTGTATCAGCTTAGTTGCTTATCCTGTTTCTTGTAACATGTAGGTATTTTAGATACAGAAAGAACTATTGTATGCAACTATTACATTACATATGGGACATCATTATGTCCTACAATCTCAAGACATTTGCCACGTTTAATATTTTTGGTCAGGACACAACCGCCCAAAGAGGGACTGTCCCTTGCAAAGTGGGACAGGTGGTAACACTATCATTGGCTCATGTCCAGAGCACATATTTGTAATAGTGTATAGGCATATACTCTCCATATCCTTTGTTCATAAAATTTGGTTGTGGCGGAATGTGTGATTGCTATGGTCCATGTTATACTCATATATGAACACTTCAACCGCTGTATACGGGATACCTACGGAATCCCGAAACCACACAATTTCGACGCCCACAGTACCAGGCCCAGACTCCCATACCCCACATTATCGACAGCGACAGTAACTTGTGAATGTAACACAAACACGGAACACACAGACGCGCACACAGACACACTGTTACCCACCACATCCAAACAAACCATCCTACACTACGTATGAGAAGGTGGGCAAGCCCCCCTACACCCCCCATGTCGGTGTCTGTGCCCCCCACACCCCCCTACTTTAATATTCTACCGCCTAAATTGCACAAACAGACGCACAAAGCAAACCCACACATTACAGTCCCCCAGGAACACACACCACACTCAGAACACAAACTTACACACACTACAGCCCTCAGAAACACACTTACACACAGTAACCTACCTGAACTGCAACACCAGAAGCACTGACTAAATGTCCCTTAACATCGGGATTTTAAACCTCGTGCTTCTGGTGTTTTGGTACTGTGGTCTTTCGGACTTTAAACCTCATGATTATGCATGTTGGTATGTCAAGCAGTCGGTATGTGGTAGGTATCCCATTTATATGTACCTCCATGGATATGTAGATGTTGTTAAACTATCTATATATCTACATATATATGTATATCCCATATATCAACATATATCCCCCCCCCTCTCTCTCTCTCTATATATATATATATATATATATATATATATATATATATGTTGATTTATATATATATATATATATATATATATATATATATATATATGTAGCGTACACCTTTCATCGGGTACATGCCGGTTTGTCCTATTTCCACACATTCCTACCTTTTGTGTTTTAACCTGTCAGCATACAGAACTGCCATTGGTACATCTCAGGTAGCTTAGTGGTAGGTTATTGTGAAGATTGTGTACATGGTTGCGTGTTCTAATCCTGGCAGTGGTAATTTTACCTCTCAGAGCAGGCACTGGTAGTGCAAAGGTGATTAACGCACATTTCAGCAGTTGTGTGTTCCAAATGTTTATTATTCTGCGGAATACTACTTATATATGCAAGCTGTGGTTAAGGTATACTATTTAACATATAAATCATCTGGGAAGATTCCTGTCATGGATACTCCCCATTATTTGGAACTACATCCCTGATTACATTATACTAAACCCCTCACTAACACTCCAGGGAATCCTTGCAGAGTGGATAGGGAACAGTGGATACACCCCAGGGATCCCGCAATTGGCTCTGCTCCACAAAGGGACAGTTAGTTAATCAATGGGCTGGTGACAGCAAAACTTTTTGGCTATGCTTTTGAGTGGCCTCAGGCAGTTAGGCATGTACCTACCTATGTATCTATGAACCTATACATACAGTATGGACACATGATGATAGCTTAATTTACTGTTCAGGTATTGACTTACTTTGTGTCAATGGCAGTCGTGTGTACAATAGTTGAGGGCTACTTATGTAGGATGCACACAGCAGACCACCTTTACATGACAATTTACAGGTGGTCGTGTGTGTGTGCCATCCATGCTTGCTGTGTGTGCAGGTGGAGAAGGGTGTCAGTCCATAAGTGCCTACACTGTCAGTGTATGTGCTATACGTTCCCTCTTTGCCAAAGCATGGCCATACTGGGCACACCTCCATCTGCCTACTAGGGCTGGCACAGGGTGTTCGTGGTCTGAGTCCCTCCGTGCCTGTGGGGCCCTTGGCAATGGTGGTGGGCTGGGAGGGCCTTTACCATTCTGTCTTTGCTGCAGCTGTTTCCGCAGGATCATATTGTGTAGCATGACACATACTATGAAGATGTGGGCACACATGCCTGGAGAGTACTGCAAGGCTCCACCAGATATGTCCAAGCAACGGAACTGTGATTTCAGCATCCCAAACACGCTCTCTATGACGATTCTGGTTTCTGCGTGTGCCTTATTATGGCATTCTTGCATGGCTGTGTGTGAATTTCTGATGGGAGTCATCATCCACGGTTCCAGTGCACAGCCAGCATCCCCCACCAGGTGGCCATATGGGATGTCCCCACTGGCAAAAACCTGATACAGCTGTGAGGCATGCCAGATGTGGGAGTCGTGACAACTTCCAGGGCTGCTAGCACACACATCCATGATAATGCCCTGGACGTTACACACGACCTGGCAGTTAATGGAGGGGTATCCCATGCAGTTTATGTAGCACCTACCCTGCTCACTGGGTGGTGTCCTGATGTGTATGTGTGTGCAGTCTATTGCACCCAGTACCTCCAGGTAGTCTGCCACATGGTGGAAGAGAAGCATATTGCTGGCCAACTCCTCCTGCATTCGGGGGAAGTATATGTGCTCATTGGCATATGGTAACATGGCATACAGGAACTGGTGGAGTACCCTGGATGCTGATGCCTGTGAGATCCCCATGATATCCCCAGTTGGCCTTTGAAAGGTACCTGTGGCTAGTATTCTCAAGCTTACACATACCTTTGTGTCGACTGGGATGGGTTCCCCTCTGTTACTTCTGGCTCTGAGGCGTGGCCAGCACAGCTTCACAAGTTGCTGTATGGTGTCCCTATCCACCCTGTAACACTCTACTATCTCCAGATCATGCAGCCCTGGTAGGTTACCCTGGGTCTGAACATTCTTCTCCTCCTCCCGTGCTTGAGATGGTTGTCAGCATCATCCTCCACACCACCGTCAGTCTCCAACACATGCTGGTGAATCAAAGCTATGGCAGCCCCTAACATGTACATATTAAAAGTTCCCCGTCTGTATACACCAATGGTGCAGAGTGTCTGGGAATACACAAGTGTGTGTGGGGCTTTCACACCTTATACTATTGTGCAATGGATGATGCTGGTGTAATTGGGTGTATATGTGCAATTCCAGCTGCAGGGTATCTTAATTATGGGTTTTACAGAAGGTACTGCTATTGTGGGGCCTTTGGTGTTTTCTTACGCTTGGCTGCCGTGATTCATCTATTGCCCTTTACTTCACTTTTCAACCCGATTCCCCTCCCATTGTCAGGCATGCATCCAGCTGCCTGCTTTCTTGTTTTGTACTTTCACAACCCAGGATTGTGTTGCGAAATGTGTTATGTAGCTGATCTACTGCAAGTTTGCTTTGTTCTGCTGTAACAGTTCTCTTTTCTTTGCAGTACGACACCTCCCCTTTCCTGTTCTGCAGGTAGCTGCCAGCAGCCTTGTTAGCTGTTGTCAATGGCCCACTGTGAGTTCCTAGGTGTTAATTACTCATTTGTACTCCAATTACCATGCTGCAGAATTTCCTTATTGTCTTCCCGTATCCTTCCTCTTTCAACTATGGTGCGCACCGCGCATAGCTGTTTACTGGGTTTTGAGCATGTTTTCATGCACGTTCTCATGCACTTTCGGTTACCTTGTGTGCTCTCAGCTAAGCAAAGCTATGGCTACTTCCACACCCCTATCCTGCGGCTTTGCTTAGCAACAGGCAACCCAGATTAGCAATGCTCCAATGTGCTTACAGCTATGGTGGCGCACCCCTCTCTTGATGTCATGTTTACCTCCAGGCCACACCTTCGTGTTGTACTGCTACACTGTGTGGTACATCCTTACGCCGGCGGGGAGTTTGCAATTCAGTATTACTTGACTCATTTGCATGGCATTGACTACTAATTCCTAGTTACCACGCAGAACACTGACACAGACCCTTATCAACTCTTGCACCATGGTTGTGGTGTAGCATGCGTGCCACTGACTATTATGGGGAATTCGTGAATTGTGTTACATTGCAGTTTTATGACATCTAAATATATTTTCATTGTGATCCCGTTTGCGCACCGATGCACTACGGTTTTACTTTGTGTTAGTGTGGCCATGTCATTAAATGTTATTTTTTTATGTGTTGTGCATGTTTTTTATGCCAATGGCTATATATTTAGCCATTGGCATATATTAACATTATAATATGTAAGTTTGGTCCACTTTATTGGCTCCGATTTTATGTTTGAAAAAATGTAAACTGTTTTTTTTTTGTTTACATTTCTTCATGCTTACACTATGGCTGCACCACTTCATGAATCGCTATATACCTTCATTTGCATGCTACACTGCTGCACATGGGGTAATTAGCATACATGCACCAAGAGCTGTGCAGCTCTGGCATACGCTGGTAGTGCACATGGAAACAGCTCATACCTGAATCACTCGGTGGCCATATTTGCGTTAGATCGCCGACGCTACTCTGGCACCTGGCGCAAGCTTCATGAATCCCTGGGCTTGTCTTTAGCCTGTGAATCTGCATTTTCCCAAGTAAATATTTTTTTAAATTCTGTCCATCATCTGCACCATCTACTGTGCAAAATGTCTTACAAGTGCCTTCTGTTTGTACTACTATGCATTCAACAGTATTTTTATTTTTCCACAAAATCTTATTACTGAAGTCTAAATCAACATTTAACTCTGACAATATGTCCAAACTTGGTATGGCACTGTCACACTGAGAATTTCTTATTGTTGTAATCTTTGACCCTCACATCTTAAAAACATTATAACTGTACTTGTGTCCTCTGGTAGAGGTCTGTAACTAAAATTGATGCATCTGTATTAATCAATTCATTACTCCAAAACTCCCTTCCTGTAAATAATGAAATACATGGTCTGTCCTTTATGTCATCTCAAATATCAAAGGGGTATCAGCAACCCTGTGGCAGGCTATCAAGGCATTTCTTTTTTGCAGAGAAATAAATGGTAAATTAAGACCAACAATTTCTGCAGCTTTCAAATGATACTGGAGGAAAAAAGTCTCCTTAATACATTCTGACAAAAGCTTACTGTAGATAATAAAGACCGACAGGTAAAACATTAGCTTGCCCTTCCTAAAGTAGGACTTAACATATTTAGAACCTGGCTTAGGTAGGAATGGTCTCATAAACAACCGAATTTAATTAGGCCTGCTTACCCAGCAAAGTGGTGTTTTTTAGTTTTCTTATGGTGTAGGTTTGCCCCATGATTACTCCAACATGGTCCACGCTGAGAAGATTAATAGAAATAGTCCACTGGAAAAAAAATCCTTTGACCTTCTACTATGGGTTATATCATAGCCATTTGGCTTTTCGTCTGATAATATTCTGAGAAAGTAAGATACATCCTTATATGTATAAAGTACCACACTAGCACATTCCATGTTTACATTTTGAAAGGTAGGTTCTTCTCACTTTGAGGATCATCTTAATGTAAACCTGAGTAATATTTCAGAAATGTGTGCTAAAAACCATTACAAATAATAACACTGTTGCATTACTTCCAAATGTGATTGTGAACATACTAATTCAATTAAATACCCTACCATAACTATAATTGTCAGACTGTAGCAGGTTGCAAAGTCTTGGAATGCAATGTGAATTGTAACATTTCACCTTTCAGAAGTGGATTGTTTTATGTATGATATAACATAATAAGTTGAAACTGTCTGAAAAATAATAAATGGAATATTATTCCAAAAAATAATCTTAATGTCATATTGACCCTTGGAAATTTGATTACATTGGTTAGGTCTCTTACTCCAGAAAGCCATCTGGCAGGGATAATGTTGTAGATGGCTAATTGAGTAATTTGTTCATTTTCAGAATAAGGTTCTAACAAGAGACTGCACATTTCTCAAATATTCCAGGGATTTCTTTTACCAATGTAGAGAAATGGGAAGTGCATTTGGCCTCATTAAAGTTGGCTACCAACTTGCCTGTGTTGTATAAGATTGCTGTAACACAATACATAAGTTTTCAGTTACATGGATAAAACTTTACCTAAGTAACTATGTCAAATGAAAGGGTTCCCAACCAAGTCTCTGACCATGCTCCTTTTAAATATAACCAAAATGGTTCCTATGGTTGATGCTCTAAACTCATACTTTGTGCCTGGGTTGATTACCAGATGGCATCTTTTACCCCAGCAATGTACAGATCAAGTAAGTTTCTTAACACAGCTGAGGCAGGCTGACATTCTGTATTACAAAAGTGATCATATCAGAGCCTACATCAATATCTGTAATCACACTAACAATGCAATCATGCCAAGAGATGGTTAAAGCTTTGTTCAGTTTTACTGACATGCTTGTCAACTTGTGTCTACATTAATTATAGTTATTAAATGTAGCCTCCATATGTAGTCTTTGCAAATTGTCTAAACTTGTAGCTTTTGAAAGTTTATTCTAATACAAACAGATGAGGTCCTGTCTTACAGCTATATTTTAACAATAATTAAACATGCCTACTAACATTCTAAACATACTGTCAAACATCAATTCTAGTATACTGGCTTGGATAGAAAGAATTTATCTTGATTTGAAAGCATCAGCACATGTACAATCTAATCATATAAAAACTACTTTAAAAGTTATCTTCATAGGCACAGGATCAAACATTTTCATTTTTGTGTTAACAAGCTTCCTTTCATGCCAGTATGAGCTTAAATTTAGAACAAGGTTCAAGAGGGAATATGTAGGCTATCATTTTTTTAATAAACTGAGTAATTACCAACACAACCAACCAATGCCTTCAATAAGGATTTAGTAAACAAATATATGAACACCTGCAACTGGAAATAGGAAAAAAGGACCAAGTAATTATTCGCATAAAATTATCACTTACATTTATGCAGTCTAGCAGCAAAAGTTAGTTTATTATTATTTTTTATTGCAGAGAAATATAATCTTTTAATTATCTTAATGGCATAAGATTAACTTGACTGATTGCAGCATATTTTTTATGAAAAAAGTCAGATGTTAGAAAAAGCCTGAGGCACACAAAAAATGTTTATTGCAATCTAGCTATCCAAAAGCTATTGAAACCTTAGATGACCAGTAAAATCACTGATGTGCTCAGAAACATGTTGATTTTCAACTGCATTCTCTACTGCAGGGCTAATATTTGAGAAAATAGAATCTTTACAGATTAACTGTCTGTGGCTTGACATTTAGAAGGACAGGTGAAGTGAAAATAAAATTTGAAATATAGCACAAAAGCTAAAGAGTAAAGCTACCAACTATAAAAATATTCTGCTTTGTACATGAGCTTATTTTAAAAAATATATTGTCTGTAAGATTTCTTGCTGATGTCATTTTATGAGGTTCCCAGACTATCAGAAACTGGAACTAGTAAAAAAAATATATATATACATATATATATACATATATATATATATATATATATATATATATATATATATATATATACAAAGAAAGAAAGAACATCAATCTAAGTCATAACATTACATATATTGTCTTTGGAAGAGTTATTCCCAAATGCAGTTTTGCTTACACTCACATTCTTGGCTGAAAAGATAAGGGATGCATAAGTCAGTAATGATTTTATTCATGGTCGTGCAGAATGTTTCATGAGGTCTGTTTCTAAATAGTGTTATGAAGGCAGTCATGCCCCAAAGATGCATACTCTGGAGCAGTGCATGAAAGCTGCATTGTTCATCTGTTTTCAGTTCTCCATTAGCTATATACAAATAGGCTCCTACATACAGCAGAGATAACCATTCGCACCCCCTAACAATCCCACTTGCTTGGCATGTACAGGGAAATGACATGGAGATTATATGATCAGTCTTAAATTAAATACTATTATTCACCCAGTATTGTATACACCAAGTTTCCATTGGTAACTACATCAATATTTGGCAATAAATAACTATAGTTTTCAGTGGTTTAGTACACTGTGCCTCCATTCATCTATATTTATAATGCAGCATTCATGTCCTTAGACATGCTGTTGCAGAAGAAAGCCTTTATATCTGGTGTACCCTTCTGTAAATGCCATCTTGTTAAACAAAACCCTATTAGACTACTGTGTATGCAGCACCCTCCAAACACATAAACAAAGAGAAACTCTCAACTTCCTTGCTCAAGAATCATGGACATTCCCACAAATAATTTGTGGACAAAGTCTTAAAATGAGGAATAATTTTAAATAATACTCTAATGGATTCAGAAAGTTACTAGGATGACACTTTTTCTGTAAACGTGTATTTTAAGGAATGAGAAGAATGAAACTCTAATGTCTGACATTATTGACTGAATGTAATTCTCACTGATTTACCAAAAAAAAATCTAATATTTTAAAAAGAACATAGAAACAGAGAAAAAATGTGATGCAAAATCTGGGGCATTTTACAAAATCAGGGAAAATTGAGAGATATACATTGCAGAAACAAAAATATAATTGAATGACCTGGCGACCTACTGTCCTCCTGTTCCTACCCCTTGATTATCCATTGTATGGCTGCCATTGATGAATGATGAAGTAGGCCCAAAAAAACTGACTCTCCTAGAAGGGAAAGACATCAACTCATGCAAATATTCATAAAACTGCTCAATGCCATCTGCATCAACAAATCAAGGTAATGCTTTAGTTTAGAGGATGTATGTTTGACTGAGGTTCACTGGTGAAAAGTGCTTTCTCTTAAAACCTTTGAAACAAAACACTTAAGGCAGACACACCACTCAAAACTGTAATGTGAGGTATTTGGCATGTTATAAAGTATAGCATTTTTGTTTTAACTAATCAGTTCTTAGATTTTGCTGCCATTTGTACATCTAATATGGATGAAAATTATAACCAATTATAACTGTAAAAATGATGGTACTTAGGGGTACAAATAGTTTAATTATTTGATAAGAAGATGGCCTTCATTTGTTGTTTTGGTTTTAATTAAAATTGAGCTTGGTGTTTATTTTTGGAAGTCTAGGAACTTCTAGTTTTACCATGTCTGTACAAATAGGATGGCTATCAGTTATCTACTATAACTGTACCTTGGATCTTCTGGAGCCAAAGAAATAGGCATTTAGGCTGGGGTACCATAGAAAATGAAGGGTTGTTGGCAAAAATGAAATAGATGGTTATGAAATGTAATTTAACATATAATAAAATAAAATATAACACATTTACAAGGAAGAGACAAAACAGCACAGACATAGAAGAGAAATGTATTACACTACTAGAGCAATGGCAACATTTCGTTTAGAAATGAGAAATTTGGGGAAGGATGCAGGAGAAGAATGAAAGGATCATGAATTCATCATGACAGTTATTCATTCACTGGCCCAACAATCCCTCTGGCATTTGAAATGTGACCCTTGTAGTGCTGAACATGGACGTGTTTGTATCCTGACTTCAGCCATCATCATCATTAACCCCCTCTTTTCCCATTGTTCCACATGGGATCAGGGTGTCATGTCAACTGTCACCATCCCTCTCAATTCAATGTCACTCTCCTAGCTTCTTTTGCAGTCATGCTTGACCAGCGCAGGTCTTCTATCACACGATCCATCCATCTGGTGACCAGGATGTTGCTGGCACCCCTTATGACGGGTATCTATCTTTCGTTTTTATCTTTCTCTCTTTGTTTTGCAACATGCTAGAGTTTCTTTGTGCATCTACTGTGTCACTTTCAAGAAGCTAATAAAGTGCCTCTGATGCCATGTTCTTTGCTAATGCAATTTTTTTTGTTAGTTAACCAGTATTCCTTCTTAACCTGGCCCATCTATCTCCCACTTTTTTCTGCACTGCTTTATTTTAATTGCTTCCTAGATGCCTGCATTCTACTGCCAGGTTTCCATACGTACCATGCTTCCATACCTGGCTTGGCTGCAGATCTCTTCTATGGTTCTTTCTCTTGCTGTCATTTGTCTTCAACTCCTCCTTATTTGCTCTTCTTTCTGAGGTGCTAGAACCCTGAGTAATTCCTTGAATTCTTGTGCTTTCTCTTTCATCACTCCAGGTCTTTAGCCTAGTCTCTGTTGACCTTAGAACCTTCTCTGACTACTGCTTGCAGCTGAATGTGTCATTCAGTGGATTATGCTATGGGCCAATGGTTTCACTGGGGGTGACTGAGCACTCACTGATTTTACCCATTTCCCTTACATTACTAGGAAGAAGTCTACCTCTGCCTGAGTTTCATGTTAGCCACTCTTGTATGTGATCTTGTGTCTCTTGCTAAACCATGTGTTGGTCATCATCAAGCCATTTGCCAGACAGATGTCTAGAATGGCCTGTCTTCCTTTTTTTTTGCCCCACCCATGTGGACACAGGCAGTCCTCATTTCCTGTTCCATTGTCCTGATATGTGCATTTAGGTCACCCAGTATCAGCACCGATTCATGTTGTCTGCTTTATGTAGTAGGTCCTGCAGCTGTTGTCGGAATGCACTCTTTTCCACACTATCAGGGCCCTGCTGCAGGGCACAGGTTGAGATTATGAATACTGCTGTATCCTTACACTAGAGTCTGATTGCCATGAGTCCACCACTAATTCTGATGACATTGTGCTCACTGCCTTCTGAAGCCTCTTCCTCTCCACAATTCCCGTACCATTCCTAGTCTGTCCTCCTCCTGAGTAATAGAGTCTGGATCCCAAACCAAGTGTCTTTGCTGCACTGCCTTCCATCTTGTCTCCTGGATACCGAGGCTGGCCAGCCTCCTTCTTACCATCATATCATCCACTTTCATACTGCAGCCTGTCAGTGAACCAATACTGAGTGTAAAAATCCTTAGTTTATGTTTGACATATTGATTATTTATGTCCAACTTGTGCTCAACAGAACTGTCCTAGGAACCCAAGCTGGGCAACTGGACAGTAGCTGGTCAGTAGCTTATTGATCCAGGGTTGCTGGACTTTATGTTGGGCACACACTGACCAACAGGTGTATATATACACCTCCCACTATTAGTATAGGTCCCTGGTGTAGGCCAGGTCCTCAACCCACATGTGTCTGGCAAATACTTTTTGGCAACATTAGTCATCATGACTGAATCACCTAGAGCCATTTGTTACACCATCAAGTGGCTAACCCTGACATGGCGTGCAGTTTTTGATCTATGTTCTCCTCTCTAGAGGATAGTGGGCATCACAGCTGATGCCCAAAGAGGCTGATCTACACAACTCTTCCCCCAAAGGGCAAACTCTAGAGTTTGTGATGTCGCCTACAACTCCACTCTTGGGTAAGTTTGAGGTGGAAACCATCAGCATGTTTTTAGGACGTGGAAGAAACTCCACAGAGGCACAGGAAGGACAAGCTAATGCTATTCAGGCAGTGGCCAGAAGCCAAGATTGAATCTTGTACCTTGGAGGTGATGACCTTAGCTGGTCTCATTAAATAAATACAGACTTTAGTCAGTGTATTCCTAAAGAAATTGCAGCATCAGACACATGACTGGCAGCACGGAACAAACTCAATATTCTGCACCATTGGAGAGTAAGAATGCTAAGCTGACAATAACTAGCAACTAAAAATTAAAATAAAGTATAAATATCCAGACCAAGATTATCCTGAAAAGCAATCAGGGAAACTGGATATCATATAATTTTATTTTTAACCACATTTTTAAAAGTGAAAAGTCTCAGACCATGTAGAATTAAACAAAAGTGCAGATACTTCTATAAAAATCTCCTAAGAGTTTATAGTAGTCAATCAACACAACATTTTTGGGAGGAAACCAGAATACCAGGAATAAAAACCCACACAGACAAAATAAACTCATTCAAATTCCATAAAGAAGCTGAACAGAGGTCAGGCCTGAACCTGGGTGCTGGGACTATGATAATAAAGGAAAGGTCTTAGTTAATTTTGCTGAATTGAAAATGGATGTTCTGTTTAAGCATACCTAGTCCACTGACTTGTCTGTACAAAGCAGGGTCCTCAAAAAACATGAGGTTGTCCTTAAAGAGAGCAGACAATAGCCATATGGACACCTGTTTTGCATCTCATTAACTTTAAGGTATCTTCCATGAGCAAGCCCTTCTTTTCCACATCCCCCAAAAAGTCCAAATAGACCATGATAATCCACACCATTGCAGTGTCATGACATAAACAGAAATGCTAGTAATCAAAGAACAAAAGCAAACTTAAGCAATGATTAGTAAGGACTGGTTAATTAATTTCAGAATCTCCCACAATGACCTTCTTGACTCATTCAAGCCTATAGCATTTTTTTATACTTCCAGTTAACATTCATAATGCCTAATGATGTCAAGATATTTTCTGGGTCTGACTTCTATAATTAAGCAAGTCACCAATTACTAACAGACAATATTAGAAAGTCCAAGATTCAGTTAATCAAATGACACAAAGATTGTTAATCTCATGTTTTGCAGTGGATAAATTAACCAGTTATTTCCTCTTATTATTCATATTTTCTTATTTACCCGCGGTAGTGGTGCTGCGGTAGCGTTGTCGCCTCACAGTAAGATGCTGTCCGGTTCGATTCTCAGCTAGAGCGTTTTCTGCGTGGAGACATGCGTGAATGGGCGTACCTTCGTTGAAGGTTGTGCATCAGGGCTGTGGTAACTCAGCACGTAAAAATCAACTACCAATCATTAGCGGACCGGAGTTCCGCTGTGGCGACCCCTAACCGGGAAAAGCCGAAAGACACAAAATTCATATTTTCTTATTTGCATTCACATTTTCATAAATGAGAGACCTACTTGCTATTGAGGAAGATGGTGTGAAATTCCCTGTTGGAAGAGAGAAAAGTACATTGTCAATTTCCAATCACAGTACTCTAAACTGGAGATATTGATATTGATAATTATTTGCTAGTAATTCGGAGTATGTGAAACATTTTAATACATGCTTAATATTTCTAAAACTGTATGACTTACAAACTATCACATGGTATCAGATGAAACCTTAGAAGAAGTTCAAGTAAATTGCCACTGATATTTCCACTCTTTTGTTGCATGTCTTAAAAGATGTTCATTGTTGTTTATATTGTTAATTATGCAAATAAACGCAATTCTTAACATTTCTGTAAATATGCCTGTAAGCATGGATTCAGAAAGGAACATTTGCTGTTATGTGAAAGCTTATGTGGGGTTAACAAAAGTAAGTAGACAGCATATATCTAGGCTGTCCAATTTCCAAGCTAGTACAAGTTTTTTTTGAAACTTTACAGAAAAATATTATTTTGGGGTTGTGTATATAGTAGTATATTATAACACTAATGCTAAGACTGTGATTGTACTATTATCATTGTAAAACATACCTTTTTACTGATAACTTTGCTACTTGCACCATTTTAATAATGTTTATTGTTCATAAAATATTTACACTTCTTTGTGTTAAAAATTGATTTTCCAGAAAATGCTTTGGAGTGTGAGGCTGTGTGTAGGTTGCTGGATGTATGACATCTACCTCAATGCAACTGCATATTGAAGACAGGAAAACACATTCCATTGTATATGCATATGTGAAGCTGTGGGAGTAATGCCAAGAGAGTTACTACTTACAAATTCATTAGCTGCACTGTGACTTCATTGCTTATGTAGGTAAACATGGAGATACTGGAAGGTTTGTTTCATTTGAGCTTGAGTGATGAATTCTTTTCAGACTTTTGTTCTACTTAATAATATTTAAATAATAAGCACCATATCCAAACACAGGGATGATAATAAGTGTTCTTGATATCAAAACACTTTGTATGAAACTGGTTGATTGATATCAACATTATATGATCAGATCTGAGGAAGTATGCTCTGCACATTCATGTCAAGAGAGGCACTGAGATGTTAGTTGATCAACTTTTGGTGGTGAGTTGTGTCTGATGGCTGGGATGAAGACTGGGCAGATTCAGAAAACTAAACATGAGCTTGTTAGGAATATCTAGTTAATATCTGTGTAGGGAGAGTTCAATGCACACCTTCAGAAGAAGTTCTACCATGTACCAGAGAAGGTCAGAAATGTGGACTTAGAATGGAATCTGTTCAAGACATCAATAACAGAGGCATCAGTGCTGGGGCCAACAGGTGGTTGACATTTATCATGGTACTAATCTCAGGACTCACTCACAGAGACAAGTGGTGAGGAAACCCACCAAGTTAAAGAAAGAGACCTTCTGGGCAATCCTACTTGAGGGGTGTCTTTGGGTTTCACTGCTAGGGACTAATTGTCTACAAAGGTAGCAGGAGCTGCAGTTGTCACGGACATGAAATGAAAAATGTGAGAGGCGTTTGATAAGGCCGTATGGAATTACTTTTTTATGTTCTCAGATTGGTTCTGCAAACCATCTGGTGACTCATGTGGGGATTTGTTCTCAGCAGGGTGCACAAAATGCTGAGCCATAGAGATACCAATGAAAGAATGAACACTCCTTGGTCCCCATGGAAATTTGTGTACTAGAAAGGAAGTTTCACCAAGTATGTGATTCAAGAGGAGCAATGCAATTCTGTCCTGAACATATAACAGCATATCAACTCCTTGTCCTTTCACAGATATTGGAGGGGTCATGGAAATTTTATTATACCATATACATGTATTTTGTGAGCATGGGAAAGGCAAATGACCCTATAACCCAACACGTTTTATGGGAAGTCATATTGTAGATGTAGGTCTACATGTTAAAATTGTGCCTTGTGGAATGTGTATGATGATGTGCCTGAGTTTGATTCCCCACAGGTGGCTGTGTACCATCTTTGGTCATTTGGGAGGTGTATTTGTATTCATATTTCTTTCAGTTACAGCACCACTGTGGGAAATGTATGTTTGACCAGAATTTGTCTCACAGTTGTTATATATAATTAAAGCTATGAGCTGTGAAAGAGCTGCCTCCCGTGGTACAGAGCTTGATCTCCTCAGTTTTAATTTGCCTACTGTGTGACTTTGAGCAATTACATAAACCAACAGTGCTTGGGACAATTGTGGATTTGGGTTAGGGTTATTTAATCTTCACCTAGTAGCAAATTATGAACCTACAGTGTAGGATCACAGGACCATTGTCATGTGCCCTTTTATTCCGCTATTTGAAAAGTGAATTGTGCCTACATCTTTGGCATTAAGTTGGAAACACTTAAAGTGAGAATACTCTTTCAAAGGTATGTTTTGTTTCTCTTTTTCCATACACTTTCATGAAGAGGTGTAGTCAAGATCTAGAGATTATCCAGCTTAGAGACAATAAGGTGTCTTTTTTTTTTTGCAGGTTATGTTAGCTCATTAGCTTTATGGAGCTGTGAACTCCAGAATGCCCTGGGGTGATTCACTACTCTATGTAAAGTGGCTACAGTAGAGTCCCACTTATCCAGTTTTGCTGGGATCGGACTTTAGGCTGGATAAATGAATAGCTGGTTAATCAGAAAATGCATACAAAATAGCATTTATAGGTTATAAATCAGCTAGAATACCAGGATTTGTGTTAGTATGCATTTCTCTAATGAATATGAAGTCTAAAACTCAAATATCTGTCATTATTTAGCCCAGAGGAGGCAGAAGTGCTGTTGTTCTTTGTTGTCTTTTGCTAGGGCTATGGCAGAAATTTGATGGCCAGTTAAAGAGGAGGCCGGTTAAACAGAGGCCAGATAAGAGGGAGTCTACTGTATAATGAAAACTTAGTTCTTCCAAATTAGAGGTCATGGTTCTTCCTCAGAAAGATTACATTGCTCTCTGCAGATGAGGGGGTTAGCTACCTGAAGTGAAATAGTTAAGTATCTGAGGGCTTGTTCATGATAGAAGGTAGAAAGGATCATAAGACTGATCATAGGATGACTAGTGATAATACTCTAGGCATTATACTGCATCATGCAGGTGAAGCAGGAGCTGAATCAGAGAGTGCTCACAGGTAAATTCATATCCTTATACTCACCTATGGTCATGGACTTTACACTGAGATCAAGAATACAAAAGGTAAAAAGGAAGTTCCTTCTCAGGGTAGCTTGGCTCACCATCTGTGAGGGAGTAAGACATTCAGCTACCTGTGAGGATCCTGTAGCACAGCTGCTGACCCACGACTTTGTGAGGAATAAGGTGAGCCAGTTTAGGAGTGCTATGAGCATGTCACCTGCATGAGTCTCACGGAAGGTTTATCACTCCCAGCCCATTCAGAAAAGTTGTTGGAGTAGGACCAGAATAGATTGAAACAAATAGTTCTCAACTTGCCTGAGAATGTGTAGAGATCTGAAAGGAGGAGCTGGAGACTGTTGAAGGGGGTAAGGATATTTGGCTTACCCTACTCTGCTGCTATCAGTACAGCCATCACTTACATGGAATGATAGAAATTTGGATAGACTTGAATAGCTGCTAGAGGTTTGCAAGAGAAGGTTTATGTAAAAAAACATGGATTCTTTTTCTCCAAATCAGGCAGTGAACTGCAAACTTGCCTTGCAGCTATAATGTCAAAGTTTTAATTGTGACTCACTCTTAGCAATTATTTCAAGTTTTCAGTCATGTACTGTGCTTTGGGCAGCCACAGTGGTGCAGCAGTTAGCGTTGCCACCTCACAGCAAGAAGTTCCCCTGGTTCAATCCTCAGCTGGGATGCCTTCTGTGTGGAGTCTGCATGTCCTCCCTGTGGTCACGTGGGTTTCCTCCGGGTGCTCTGGTTTCCTCCCACATTCCAAAGGCATGCTGTAGATGGATTGGACACTCTAAATTGGCCCTAGGGGTGAGTGTGTGCATGTGTGTCCCTTCTGTGGAAGGTTGGGTGCTGGGCTGACGACTCGACACTGTAAAACTCCACTGCCAATCATGAGTGGACAGGTGATCTGCTGTGGTGACCCCTAACTGGGAAAAAGCCGAAAGAAGATGTCATGTACTGTGCTTTAAGACCCAAACACTAGACTCAGTTAGTTCCATGTATTTTTATTATATTGATTTGATTAAAGGAACCTTTTAGACTTCAGGAGGGGTTGGGACCATTCTCCTCTTTATTATGGAAACTATTCATGAACCTATCTCATCTGATCATGTTTCTTTACCCACATACGTCAAGAAATCGTCATACAAATAGTCATTGTCTTCGCACATCTCATAGGCTGAGCTGATTTCACTGATTGTCAGGATCTTTTTGTTTTATCCATTTCAGTACCTGAGCTGGATACTATACCAACACTCGATGGACACAAAGCAGAGAAAATAATTTTGGCTAGAAAAACAGGCTGTCATTAAATGCATGCACAAAAACAAACTTGGACAAGTTGGTTTGGACAATGGATGGATGGCTGGATGGATGGATGTGTGTACTCCCCCAGACACATATATACAGACACATTTGTAGCCTCGATGTAGCTTGTGTCCCACCTTTCTCTGCCAGTGGGTTGCATGCAAACTATGAAAATCACCCGACTCCTTTCCCAACTTCACTACTACATCATGGAATTATGTGAAATTTCAAAATCATACAAGAATGGCTTTAAAAAAACATAAAATGTGAAACAGTTTGAAACTAGCTTATTGAGGCTGTAAGAAATAGAATGATGGAATAAGTGAAGATTATCTCATTAAGGAGTACAAGAAGAAAGGGAGAAGCCTGGTATTGTCTCTAGCAATATTTGGATTTGATAAATGGCTTAAGCAATAAAGAGAAAACTAGTATTTGAAATTCTTTGAAAATATAGTGTTTTGACAGAAAAAGACAGCACTGGACATTTATTTTGGCAAAGGCTGAGGGACAGGTTAATTATGTTGCTTGTGAAAACAGTACATGGAGGGTGAGAAAACACAAATTATAGCAAATGAGTTATTATCAGAATGAAAAGAAAGCTTGCAAATCGTAAAAAAAAAAAAAAAAAAAAAAAAATTACACAGACTCGGTATTCTTGAAGAATTGTCATGCATTATACTGAATAATACTATATACAGGCTCCTATGGTACATGGTTGTTGTTGTGTCTTTCGGCTTTTCCCGGTTAGGGGTCACCACAGTGGAACTCCGGTCCGCTAATGATCGGCAGTAAATTTTTATGTGCTGAGTTGCCAGCCCTGACGCACAACCTTCAACGAAGGTACACCCATTCACGCATGTCTCCACACAGAAGATGCTCTAGCTAAGAATCGAACAGGACAAAGTCTTACTGTGAGGCGACAACAGTACTGCAGCACCAGCACCGCAGTCCCTATGGTACATGGTACTGACATAATTTGCTTAGTGTATTATTTAAGAAAAAAATAGATGCCCATTTGCTAACATTAAGCAAATCCTCAACAGTAAGAGTTTCATGCTTTGAATGCGGGGCAAAACTACTAGATGTAGATGCATCTTATTACCAAAATGTATGTTTATCTAAATACTTTATATCTGGGCAAGATAGGCAAACTGGCCATACCAGGGAGGTCAAATACCTGCATGTGATGGCAGGTGCAGGTTGTGCATAAGTGCTTTACATTCTCTTTGCTGACAGTCCTAGTTGTTTTGGCATTGTGTGAAAAGTCAACAAAGAGGGATATAAATTCATGTTAATAAACAGGAAAAAGTAGAAGGGGCAGATATCAACAAGTTGTCATTCCTTTTTACAGTGAGTGAGAATCCCATATATAAGCACAGTTATGAAACTCAAACCTCTAACAGGAGACAAAGAATATGAGTACAGTTTAGATCAAGGCTGCAAAAACTAAAATCTTCTGCACAGCAAGCCAAATAAAATGAATATGTATTCTATTGAGGAATGATTCACAAGAGGAGACATAAAATAAATAAACACTTTAAAGTAATCAGCACACTCTGTCAAGGTACAATGCTTCTGAAATAGAGGTATACGAGAAAAAAAAACAATTTCACAGAAATGTAAATAACCAGTATTTGCATAAGGACAGTAGTGTCCACAGGAATCCTCATGCTAAGGAAGCTCTTAGCAATTAAAATGTGTAGGATAAGTAAGAGCCTCTCTGTGTCACAGACTATGACTGTACTGACTTGAGTTTGAATAGTGCATCAGTAGCCAGAAAACTGTGTCAGGGAAGAGAATGAGTAAGTCAGTGAATGTCACCTGCACCTGGGGTAAGGGAGACGATGGGCCCACTTTGCCTACACGCTGCAATGAAAGTGTATGCCTGCATAATAGCACCGTT
This sequence comes from Protopterus annectens, assembly GCF_019279795.1. Taxonomy (NCBI): domain Eukaryota; kingdom Metazoa; phylum Chordata; order Ceratodontiformes; family Protopteridae; genus Protopterus; species Protopterus annectens. Next base: position 354,549,981 of record NC_056728.1, on the reverse strand, counting down.
GTAGGATGTGAGGATGTTGGCTTGGTAATTCAAAGCCAATGACAGAAGCCCTCATAGGGCATGTCTGTGTGTGTGTGTGTGTGTGTGTGTGTGTGTGTGTGTGTGTGTGTGTGTGTGTGTGTGTGTGTGTGTGTGTGTGTGCGCGTGTGTTTGTGAGCAATCACAATCAAGCAGAAGTCATGGGACACTCTTGTTTTGAAACAGGTGCTCACATAAGCCAACAGGGTGTGGTTAGGGCCCCACATATATAACCTGATTGTCAGGTACCAGCAAAGGCACAAAATGACATCATCATGTATGACAGCCCCTGTCCTGCTTTTGTCATCACTGGGGAATACCCAAGATGGGAGAATGAATATGAAGGGTTGATGGGGAGACTTAATGGTCAGCAGGGATGGTGGCAAATAAATAAATAAATTATTAAATAAAAAGTGTCAGGCAGACAAAAAATACATAGGAAAGACATAAACATAAAAGAAGTATGTTGGCAACTAAAAATAATTCATCTGTTGGTTAACAAGGGTTACTGTTTATCTGAAAGTAGAAAATAAGTACACTTGGCTAAAAGGTGCTATGTGCTGTCAAAGTCTGTATTTCTGTGTACTCATCATCTTCAGTATGAATTCAAAGTGTTTATAATACATGGAAGTATGATAAGAAGGCATGATAACCTGAAACCGATTAGTGCACGTCAATAGAGGAAGTGAAGAAACTAAATCCTCTATTCTCTCTTTCAATGGTTACAGAATAATCTCGGAAATTTGTCAAGGTGCAGGCCAGTTCTTGATATAAGTAACAGCACTTAACATCTCTTTGTGCTTAAGAGAAAATATGAATGGAAAATGAAATTCTCCTGACAGATGTAAGCTTAATGTCCTGACTAATAATAGTGCTGTTCTGTTTTTATTATTAACATATGTCACTGTTTTTGTGACATACATTTAACAAGGTTTATGTCAAGGGCAATGAATTATAGCCTTTGCAATGAACTTGTTGCAAAACAAAAGCATGCATTAAATGTTCTGCAGGGATGATAAACAGTGACTGTTTGTATACTGCTTGTGTCATGTAACCATAATCAGCAGGCATGCTAGGAGAGGGGTCTCAGGACTGCAGACAGCTTTTTCTGAAAACAGAACCTGCTCATTCAAAAGTATATTGTATTTATCTGCCTGATCAAGAGCAGAAACTGGTCTGATGCAGTTTGTTGCAGGCTAATCAGGTGACCAGCTTAGTGGAATCAAAACACTCTGTTGCAGCGGTTAGGAGAATTAGGGGTTTAGCAGGTAGGTGAGAGCGTGTGTGGGTGTGCCTTCTTTGAAGGCTGGGTGCCGGGCTGGCAACTCGACACCATGAAAATTCACTGCCAATCATTAGCGGACCGGAGTTCCACTGTGGCGACCCCTAACGGGGAAAAGCAGAAAGACAGTTTGTATAGTAATGTCAAAAGGATACGTTATCCACAGAATTCTTCATATAGCAATACGCAAAGCGTCGGTGAAGTTAGAACTGGTAGAACAATTTCCATTGTGAGTACACTTTTAAAGCATCTGATTTTGTAAAATGAAATATTGTCTGACTCTTTCATGACAATAACATTATTTCATTTTCCTTATAGTAGGTGCAACTAATAAAGATCGAGGATTTGCTGGCATGGCTTGTTTTGGGGGAAGAGATAACATTAATGGAAACATCTCAGTGTGTGCAACTTTTTTTAATGTATAAGAAGTTAGACTAGCTACATAAAAAGAGTACTAACAGTTGCACTTTGTTTTACCTAACAGGTACTTATCTAGTATATTGGGACATTAATTGACTGGGTTAGGAACCCCTAGGCAACATGTGATTACGGACTGCTGCTGGCTGGTTATGAATGTACTTGTGTATCTCTGTACACATTCCTTATTTTAAATCTGTGAGTATCCATGAAATGACTAAATGTAGGTATGAGTTTTATGGGAGAAAAACATATCATCATCATCTATTTAAAGCAGTACGTCTGTAATACCATTTTGGCATATAAATGCAGACGACTGTGGTCTAATAAGGATTATGGTGCCTGGCCATACCTGCATAATAACAGGTGCACTGATTTGCACCAATACCACCATAATTCTGCCTGAAGGCTGTAGGGGTTTGCACTGGTATGCACAGGATACCTCCATAACTCTGCCTGAAGGCTGTAGGGCTTTCATTCTTTCTCATGTTCCTACAGAACACAGTCAAGGCTTAGCCACCTTTAAGTTTTAGTGTTTTTAGAACCTTAGTATCACACCTGTAAAATCGTAAAGTCAAGTTATACTGTTTTGAATTGCTTTATCTACCACTTTTCATATATTTCTTTTTCAGTGAAACACATTTACTTTGTTCCAATATATTTATCTTCCTTCTCTGTCTTGTTAATGCATCTCAGTTTGGTATAGTAGCTTAATGGTATTCACCTAACTGATCAAGTTACTTTTCACCAGTCTTGAGTTGACAAGCCCATTCCATCGTATAGCCAGAACCTATTACCATTATAACTTACTGAGAAGTTGTGTGACACTGGAGTGAGTTATATTAGTTATATTACATTATTATATTTATGTTAGTTATATTATTATTTTAGTTATATTAAGTATCAGTGTGAGTAACCATTTGCACAGGGATGGGGCATAACCCTATAAAGCATTTTTAGAAGGGTTCGACCCATTTGATGGAAGTGGCCAGACAATGGACATCACTGAAAAATAACTTGGTCAAACATACCACTAACATATCAACTCTGTGGCAGTGGTAGGTAATATCATTGGCATTACACAATTTAAAAGTTAGAAAATGTCTCTGATTAGGTTCATGATCTGCCAAAAGAGGCTAGATTATCTGTTAAGAGAACAAGTGGGATTTCAAATGACTTCTTTAAGGATGGAAATCTCACATATGCAAATGGTTACACAAATGCTTATCTAAGCAGTCACTAGGGGTGTTGTTGCTGAGGAATGTGAGAAACCAACTTGTGTTAGAAATATTCCTGCAGCTAACCAGCTTGTGTTACAAATATTCCTGCAACTTGAGCTGAATTTCAAGCCATTAGTTGCAGATATGGTGGACTATAAATCAGGCCAAAGTAGGGGATGATGTGGCATCCATTAAAAGGTAGATAAAAGGAGTTTCAGAATATTTCATCCAGCACCTAAATATATAATTACAAATGAAAAAGAAAGTAGAAAAGAGAGTAGAATATGGGTCATTTGTACTGGGGTGGTTCACAGGTGATGGAAAAGGGGTTGGACTACAACGTTAATACTGTGACCTACCTGATTTTCCATTTTCTAGCACATGGTGCAGAATCACCTGCTGGAGCCTGAATTCACTGGAAGGAGTTCTGAGGATAAAGTGAAGTTATGTGGTTTCTGTCAGTGGCCACAAGAACACAGGCCTGGCACAACTCAGTGTCTTATTTTTATATCTGGTGTAGATTACTTATACTGAATATCTAAGTAATTAATTAGTCAATGTTTGTGCAAAGGGAGTTCTCATGTACCTTATTCATGTTCTTGTAGATGATATCTTGAATGCTGTTGTATGAACTAAGATTTTAAAGACATGGGTGGATTACAGTTGTCTCTGATGGAATTTATAATTGGGAATTAGCCATAATGTCCTGGAAGACAATTTGACAAGTATGTAAGTTATTAGGGTTCAGCGTATGAACAAGAAACACTTGGAAGGATAGTATTTATTTTAGCTGTATTTTCAGGTTGAATTAATGTTAAAATTGGTTTTGTACAAGAGCTACTTCATACCATATTACACCCTTGTGCAAATGCTGTGCTAGACAAAGTTACATAAACTGTGTCTGTCTGTCTATGTCTATCTAGCTAGCTAGCTATCTTTCTGTCTGTCTATCTATTTCTCTAGAGATAGTGTAATTGAAACACCTGTCATTCAGAGATATGGCCTATATGTGGAACCAAAGAATCCCAAGTTCATTTTTGAAAATAAGAATGTAAGATGAAAGCAACAGAGCTGTTTATCTCTCACAGCAGAGAGACTGGAATGCAGACAGCATATCTCCACTATACAGGTGGGAACCTAATAGTCAGGCAAGGGCATATCCAGTATAGCTATGCATATAGGAGAGTTATATATAGGCAAAGAACTGTCCAAGACCAAGGAGGAAGGTCAGCCTGATTGATGCAGGCCTGAAGGAAAGTTAAGAGATGCAAGCAAGGAGGACTTTGACAATTGATATGAAATAGACTTTGGAGAACAGTGAGATATCGAATGTTAGTGAACCATTATGTTCTCGAATTTAAGTTAGAGAATTTTATCTGAAAGTGTTTCAAAAGTTGTCAAAAGCCTATATTGCTGTGACAAGTTTATTTCAGTGAAAGTGTAATTTAATTTAGAAATACAGCCTTTGTCTGTTCTCTGAAAGCCAAATATTTATGATATATGTGTTTTATGTAGTAAGACGAAGGACAGAGGCTGTAAAGTCCATGCAGCTTGAATGAAATTCTCTAATGTGTATCTTGAGAGGGCCTTAAGAGATGACAGTAATGTAGGCAAACTTTTATTCTTTACTTTTTTAGCCAAAATGCTTTAAAACTGCTGAGTGTACATTAAATGGGTAATATACACTACAGAATGATAGAAAGGGAAAACGTTTTTCTCACAGACGTTCCTAGTATACAGCTGCTTTCATATGTGTAGCACACACACACACACACACACACACACACACACACACACACACACACACACACACACACACACACACACACAGTAATATCTGTGTTCAGAAGTTTATAGTGTGTTAAGAAGTTAAAGAAAGAACTAATTCACTACAATGGAGCTCAAGAAGTTTGCACTGTAACTTTCAATTGGCCTTTTAACAGAATCAAATTATGTCCTCACATTCCAAACAAATGGTCATGTTTCTGGAACAATGGGGGTTATGAAAAAAGTATAAATGACAAACTCTTCAACGCAAACTATTTTTATAGTAATAGTATTCTGTAGGTTCTATAGCTTAAACCAATTTTTATAAGACAGCAAACACAGTAACTGTTACATTTGTAATAGGTTGCAAACAACTCACTATCTCAGCAACCACTCAAGTTAAACACATACTATCAGCAACATTTTATTCATATAGATGAGAGCTTTCACATGAGGCTAAGTAGTTCTGGCTGTGTTACTTGGCTGTTGAGATATTTAGAAAAATGTGACAATTATATCTATATAAATTAATATCATAAAAACAATAGTTAACATCTGTTTACCTGCATTTGACAGAGGTGATATATAAATACAGTTGAGCTTGCAATTGTGTAAGCTTTAAGATGAAATCTTTTAAAACCTTGTACATAGCACGGTTTTGGAATTATTGATGCAAATATGAACATGCAATATTTAACACCTAGAGGCGTCAGTAGGAGTTAACTGCAGATGCACCTGGAGGCATCACTCGGATGTAATGAGCTGTATTGTGAGATTTCAGTCATTGGAGTCATTTTTCAGCTTGCATTGCTGTTTTCCCCTGCAGCTCTGTGACCAAGCGTTTAGTATATTTAATGGAGTATGTAAATGAAGACCCACCTTAGGGGATTGCTAGGGGCTTGTTTAACTTCTCCAGTGACTAAGTATTTCTGTTAATTTGTTTTTTCAACAGATTTGACTCATGCAGTCTGCTACTGGCAGATGATGCCTCAATTTCTCAAAAGTGACAAAAGAGTTACAACAAATGCAGACAAATGTAAAACATTGTACTTTAGAAATAAAAGTTAATATGAATGTATGTTTTATAGCAGGGGTAGGGGTAAGGGTAAGACAAATGCCAGGATATCATGAGCACTACTACAGTGAACTATCAAGAACATTTTAAGAAGGCAATGACAGAGGCCAATAGGATACTGTTTTATAACTGAAACTGAGATAAAATAAAAATATATATATATATATTACTGTGACTGTAAGAAAAAAACATGTCCAAGTGTCACACGTGAACTCCAAATACTTTAATAAAAGGAAAAAGGTTAATAAACTAATACAAATGGCTACTAACACAAGGTTAAGCACTTTCATCAAGGAAATGACATCATCAGAACCACAAGCAGCTATTAGCAATTCAATTTAAAGCTTAGAAGTGCACCGAATAAATGCACCCCTCCCCAATCAAAATTCCAATGTTAACATGGATACAGTCAACCAAACTTAACCCTAAAAAAATAACCTATAGATAAAAAACTATAAAGGAACCCCTCAAAATATCAACTAAAACTAAGTGAAAAGTGATAGAAAAAAGTGAACAACAATGATTCAACAGTTGTTCGCTCTCTTTTTAAGTTCACTAAATATGGAAATGTTCTCACTGAGACCAGGATGGCTCATGGCATCAAAATGCAGCTACCAAAACATCTCACTCTGCAATAAATGATTCATCCAGTTCCCGGGAGCACTCCAAGTTTAACTTGTTCCAAAACTAAAACTCTTGAGGCTTTTAAATCTCGGAAAAACACAAGAGTGTCTTGCCAATGCACTTCTGTTATCCATCTTCCGGATACTGTACAAATGTTGGTAAATCCTTTTGTTGAGAGATTTGACAGTCTTACTGATGTAAAAAGCCATACAGGAGAAACATAATGTTAGAGAGACAACTCTCTCAGAACCACAGTTGAATTTACCACCATTCCTAAACTAGTTCAGCCTGGATAACCAACCCCCCTCCAATGAGGTGTATATCTATGGACATTGGTTATACTGTCCAACAAATGGCTTCTCCAGTAGTAGTTTGATGTTCTTTTTGTTTTTAAAAGTAAAAGTAGGAGACAAAGAAAAATGCTTGTTAATATCCACATTACTCAATACAAGTACCAGTTCTTACGAATAGTATTCTGGATGTCCCCGACATCTAGAGAATAATATAAAACCATGTTGTTCCTATGACCTGGTATGCCTTTGTCACTGACCAACTGATCAAGGCTAGAATTGATAATCAGAGAGTTCTGGTATGTCATGTGTGCCCAAACATCATCCTGCAGTTTCTCAAGCAGAGGTAAAGTGTAACCCCTATTGAGAAACATTTCCTTCAACAACCCAAATTGCTCCAAACAGTTCTTGTCTTCAGATGTCATCCTCAAAATTCTTATCACTTGGTTTATGACCACCCCTTTCTTCTGGTGAAAAGGGTGGCAGCTGTCAAAGGACAGAACGGCATTACAAAATGTAGGTTTTCGGTAAATTTCGGTCATAAATCCCCCAGTAAGTAACTTGGACATTTCAATGTCCAAATAATGGATTTTTTCATTACTTACACCTCACACCACACACCAGCAAATGTGGTAACAATAAATACAGATTTTATAAGTGGCAAACCTCCCCTGTGTCCCCCATGTTATGGGCCGCACTCCTTTCTATGCTGGCAACTTTATATACACTAAGCTTATAAATTGTACAATAGTAGGGAAAGGTCATATTCCCAATCCC